>NW_010368054.1:288361-337209 GCF_000414095.1 Morus notabilis | reverse complement strand
ATATATATATATATTTTCGTGTGATTACTGCCTACGACTAAGAACTCCCCGATGGTAAAAATTTTAATATGTATTATGTATGACTAATAATTTATTAACTGTTTGTTGGAATTACAGATTGTGTTTAATTTTCTAATGCTATAACTAACTTGCAAAACAATTTTATTTGTCACCAAAGGTACAATAGTAGTGATAGTTAAATCACAAAAGTTTGTTAGTTCAACGAAATTTTGATGTATGGCTGAAAAGAGAATTGCAAGTAAATACTTGCATTTTTGTAGTGTTACTTAAAAAGGTAATTTCTACGGTGAAACCCTCCCTAAAAAGACTAATTGGTGGAACCCTCAATTTTAACCTTTAAATTAATTTTTCAATGATTATATATGTATAGATTCGTATTAAAAATTTACAGCGCCCCATACATAACTACTCATATTACAAATCCAACCAGTTAAAAATTAATCCAATGGTTAAAAGTAAGGATTCCACCGGTGGAAGTCTTTTTGGAGTCTCACGGTAAAAAATGCCTTTAATTATCGAAATTTTTGACCTCATACAGAGTAATGAATAGTTTTTCATAGAAGAGTCTATGACTAGAGACTTCATACATAAAATTTACCGGGTTATGATCATCATAATTAAATTGGGAGTAAAAATAGATTCCAATTTCTCTCTGTTTCTTAATTTTTGATCCTCCATATATGGTTTCTGCACTATAGCATATTATTGGCTGTTCTTAATTTTGATCTCGTAATAACTATAGACATTTAGTTATTTCGATCTTGGACAATTGATTTTAAGGCCTATCCAATCCCGAACTTCATTCTATAAAAGGGTATTAAGGCAATTTCCCCCCTTTTCCCCAGTTAGTTGATACTTCATTCTATAAAAGGGTATTTAGACATTATACCTAGCATGCAGATCTTATTGGAACCCTGCTAAACAGCCCTGGAGATGCAATGTTCATCTCCACCAGCGTCCATTGAAGGCGAGATGCAATGTTCTGAGGCGGCGGCTAAATGAAATGGTACGATGTAGTATTAAGTAAAACCTGCTACTAGGCTTTATTATGGGATCTTTTATTACATCACAGTATCAAAACGGCAACGTTTCTCTCGCTGCGTTTTAGAAATAGATAGTAATAAATGTAACCCTGTATTTTATTGGAACCCTGCTAAACAGCCCTGGAGAGCTGCGGCTCCGCACTCACATGGGGTGGGCCCCATCTGGACTCCACAAGGGCACAGGGTTCATTCCATACGTATGGGAAGCTGTTTGGCTTGTTTCATTTTATTGACATTCGATCATGAGAGTTGGTTAAATTTTTAACGTGAAAAGACTAAAAAAGAGAGAATAAATTTTATAAATTTTCTTTAAACTTTGTCATTTTTGTCAGCATATCTCTAAACTTTAAAATGTGTAAATTGTGCCCCTTTAAATTTTGTCATTTATGTCAACAAGCCCTTGAGTTTAACTCCGTCAAGTTTTTTAACAGAAATATTTATAAACACCCACTGATTTTGTCACTGTGTCAATATACCCTATAAACTTTAAAATGTATTTGTTGTGCAACCCGAAATGTGATATGTCTTTAACTTTTTTCCCTTTATCTTAATTCTATCAATTTTTTGAACAGAAATGTTAATATGACTTTTAAATTACTAATTAGCTATGATATTTAGGGTTTTTGGATGCCTTCCTCTCTACAAATATTAGTTAGGCACCAATTTTTAAAACATTAGTTAATTAGAGGCGATAAAGAGAAAAAATGAGAAGTAAATATGTATAACATGATGAGTTTTGTTATTTATTTTAACTTAATAATATTTAACCTAAATAGAAGTACTGTTCGGCATAAAACATGTTAAATACAGTCCAATCATTATAAATGCAAGGCAGCTACAAATTAAAGTATTCAATACATATTACAAATTATGAGATCACACTAATTGAACTCAACCTTCATTGGAAGATAAGTCAAACTCCAGTAAAAATTACATAAAATGAAATCACACGTACTTCAACCAAATTCATTTATTCAAAAGAAGCCTAGAATGGATATCTCCTGCAGCTTAATTATTATTGTAGTACACAAACTTAAAGAGTAATTACTTCAACATTACTGTTTTGTCTCTTAATCCAATTCTCTACGTAGGCGCCAGCTCAAATATGCGCACATGTACATGATCATCAATGAAACTCTTGTAACTCCCACTAAGCTCGTTTGTCTTCTGGAACTCAACACCATCGGTGTTTTTATCCTCTCTTTTGTCGGATTTCAAATCAAGTGAAAAATAGTCAACATTTTCCCCATAAATCCTAACCATACGCAAATAAAAGCAAGCCCCAAACACAGCAATTCCAATTACGAAAAAACTGAAAAGAAGGTTGGCAATAGACTTGGCCCGGTGAAGCGAGGCTTCTCCGTCGCAACGAACCACATAGTGACCTTCTTCATGGTTCATCCAACATCCCTTGGTGATCAAAGCAGGAGTCCACAGCATAAAACCTACTAAAATAAACCAAACCCCTTGAAAAAATATACTTAGAGACCGAACAAAACTGAGCATAAAACTATTAGGAAATCCGAATCCTAATAGGGTTGTGATCAAGGATACGAGAATGATGAGCTGAAGAAGCATATGGTACTGCCCCTCGGCGCCCATGTGGTCGGTCGAGTGAAGACGGAAGAGGAGGAGCTCCTGGGCGAAGGCGACGGCCGCAAGGAATAAGGTCAGGCTGCGTCGTACCTGCTTGACACCGCGTGCGGCAG
Organism: Morus notabilis; assembly: GCF_000414095.1. Taxonomy (NCBI): domain Eukaryota; kingdom Viridiplantae; phylum Streptophyta; class Magnoliopsida; order Rosales; family Moraceae; genus Morus; species Morus notabilis. Next base: position 334,436 of record NW_010368054.1, on the reverse strand, counting down.
GCAAGGCGGCGCGGTCGATGATTAGGGAGAGGAGGGCGTATGTGAAGATTGTCAAGGCAATGACGGCGTGCTCGACGTTGTGGAGATGGTTGTTGGGGATTGTGCCGTCGGAGTCGAAGGGATGGTGCTTTTTGGGGCCGACGAAGTGCTCGATGACGATGAAGACGAAGCAGCCAGCGATGATGAGGACGAGCTCGAGATGCCTGAGGTTGGAAGTTGGGAACCATGTCGGGGATTTGTAGGAAGTTGGGTGAAGAGTATGGAGCTTGATGTGGTTAAAGAGATGCCATAGCCCAAGGAGAAGAAACCCTATACCCGGGAGTACATGCCCTATGAAAGAACCCATTAATCCCTATAGTTTCGGACGACTAGAGAGATAGAAAGATTATATATATATATATATATGAAAAATGTACTTATCTCAGCGTGATCAGTATATGTGTGTGTATATGTACATATATATTCTTCTCGGCTTAGAATATCAATAATTTTATTTTTTATCTTCTATTATATATATATATATATATTAAAATCTTAAATCTGACACCTGACTAATATGATAAAGGTAACTTTTTCTGTATGTATGTGTAAAATCATTTCTGCCTTACGTAAAATAAAGATTGCTTAAGTGTAACATTCATTGTTATATATGTTGGATTATAATTTTTAAATATTACATTTCGAGTCTAATTTTCTCACGGGTTCGAGTTGAGAAATTGAGTTGAAAATTGAATTTATATAAGAAAAATCACTTAAGAAAAAAGGTTTGAATTTTTGTTAAAAAAAATATTGTAATTAAAAGTTTGTGTTGTGATTTGGTAAAAAGAATGCCGCTTTAAACAAAGTAAGTGTTACAAACACAAATGAACGATATTACGTGACAATAAAAAAGGGATACATTTATTGAACTGGGTCAGACTTAAAGACAATTATATATATATATATAGCTAAGTTACCCATTTAATATATATCTACATATGGATATGTATCCCTAATAATATATGTATGTATGACTATTCTTAATCAAGTGGAGCACTTTGCAAAGTATAAATATATTATTAGTAGTAAGTGGAGCAGTTAGCAAAGGAGTGGACTCCTATATTCTTCTTTCGTGTGCCCCTCCCACACATCAATGGCGCTAAACTCTGAAACAACGGTCCAGAATATGTAAACCACATATATAATATCATGAACAATGAATACAAATTTCACGCTGCTACTTAGTATTGATAATAAGTTTGAAAACGTATCTAAAAATAATCCAGTGTAGTTCTTTTTTTTTTTAAATTAATAAAGATCAAAATCAGATGAATGTTTATTTTGTTTGTGCCAAAGGAAAAGCTATTAATACCAACTTTTCAGTAAATATAATATATGATGATCAAGATCAAGGGTCCATAGAAATTCATATGACTCTTTTAAAAATTTGAATCTAGAAAAAGAATTACAATCTTATACTTCTTTCTTTTTCTAAAGGGAAATTACCTTTAAACAAAAAATGAGAAATATGCGAATCGGTACAATGCTAATGACCCATCAGAGAGACAGACGCATGCTTGAGACATGAAAAAGGGAGAAAACCTTGATACACTTATAACGCACACACTTAAGGCTCTAATTGAAGAAATCTCTCCCATCGAGATAGACTTTCGAGCTCTGGAAGGACATATCACCAACCCTCATAAAGAGAGGACATCAGCAACACGACATAAAAAAATTCTAGTTGGACAAAGATGTCTACACATTCGGGAAGCATCCAAATGACCTTAAGCTGATCACAGAAAACTAGCACCAAATACCAAAACAATAGAGGGTATGGTGGGGAAACCAGCGCCCTTATTACAAATACAGAAACTTTGACACAAAAACTAGAGAAACCTAAAAAGATCAAACCAACAAGAATGACTCCCTCAATGCTGAAAATCTGAGACGAACGGTTGACACGACGCACGAAAAAACCTCTCAAAACGGCATAGAAAGCACTTGAAACCCGACGGCATGTGGGGGCACACGCGCCTTGCCGACCGACAGCGATTGACACATGCCCCAATCTAGTTCTTAGAGTTTCAATTCGATCCCGCGACAAACGCGTCCTAAATTTACGGTAAAAGATCAACGGCCTCTTTCCCTTAAACAGTTCCATTCCGGTGGCTCCCGACCCCCCAAATCCATCTCTATGTCAAATTGATGTACTAGCTGTTCCCTCATCATGACTCGTTGTAGAGTATTCTTAACTCAAACCAAAATCAACTTTTTAGAACACATTCACGATGTTACATTCTGATTGCGTTACTATTTTTCCATGTTGGTTTTTTAAACATTACATAATTTATCTTAAATATATTCAAAGTATCATATACCTTAAATATTCATTTGTAGTTGAAGTTGAAGACAAGTATTGGTGGCGTACTCCAACAATTATCCTTTCCGTACTGTCTTCATCTCCACCAGCGTCCATTGAAGGCGAGAAGCAATGTTCTGAGGCGGCGGCTAAATGAAATGGTACGATGTAGTATTAAGTAAAACCTGCTACTAGGCTTTATTATGGGATCTTTTATTACATCACAGTATCAAAACGGCAACGTTTCTCTCGTTGCGTTTTAGAAATAGATCGTAATAAATGTAACCCTGTATTTTTTTGGAACCCTGCTAAACAGCCCTGGAGAGCCGCGGCTCCGCACTCACATGGGGTGTGCCCCATCTGGACTCCACAAGGGCACGGGGTTCATTCCATGCGTATGGGAAGCTGTTTGGCTTGTTTCATTTTATTGACATACGATCATAAGAGTTGGTTAAATTTTTAATGTGAAAAGACTAAAAAAGAGAGAATAAATTTTATTAATTTTCTTTAAACTTTGTCACTTGTATCAATATGTTTCTGAACTTTAAAATGTGTAAATTGTGCCCCTTTAAATTTTATCATTTATGTCAACATCCTCCTTAAGTCTAATTCCGTCAAATTTTTTAACAGAAATATTCATAAACGCCCCCTAAACTTTGTTATTTGTGTCAATATACCACATAAACTTTAAAATGTATCTGTTATGCAATCCGAAATATGATATGCCTCCAATTTTTCTCCCTCCATCTTGATTATATCAATTTTTTGAACGGAAATGTTGATATAACTATTAAATTATTAATTAGCTATGATATTTGGGGTTTTTGAATGCCTTCCTCTCTAAAAATATTAGTTAGACTCCAATTCTCAAAACATTAGTTGATTAGAGGCGATTAGAGGCAATAAAAAGGGAAAAAATGAGGAGATAATATATATAACGTGATGAGTTTTGTTTTTTTGTTTTTTAACTTAATAATATTTAGCCTAAATAGAAGTACTCTTCGGCATAAAACATGTTAAATACAGTCCAACCATTATAAATGCAAGGCAGCTAAAAATTAAAGTATTCAATACATATTACAAATTATGAGATCACACTAATTGAACTCAACCTTCATTTGAAGATAAGTCAACTCCAGTACAATTACATAAAATGAAATCACACGTACTTCAACCAAACTTATTTATTCAAAAGTAGCCTAGAATGGATATCTCAACCAGCTTAATTATTATTGTAGTACACAAACTTAAAGATTTAATCACTTCAACATTACTGTTGTCTCTTAATCCAATTCTCTACCTAGGCGCCAACTCAAATCTGCGCTCAAGTACATGATCCTCAATGTAACTCTTGTAACTCTCACTAAGCTTGTTTGTCTTCTGGGACTCAACATCATCAGTATATTTATCCTCTTCTTTGTCGGCTTTCAGATCAAGGGAAAAATACTCAACATTTTCCCCCATAAAAAAAGATTATCTCTTTACTGTCTAATGTCCAAGGAGTGCATAGTCAATCATTGATTGACTAGAGTCAATTATTGTTTGACTGAACAAGTTATACTTGCTCACCAACATTTATTAGCTAGCTAAGCTTATCTCGCTCTCTTTTGTCCTGATGTGCAATTGAATTGAGCCAACCAGTCTTCAGGAAAAAAACAATCAATCAGCATTTTTGTTTCAGTTTAGACTGTAGTCAATCAATGATTGACTAGGTCAGGGGACAATTTGTTTCAATAAATTATAATACCAAACTAGTACATAGTTGAAAGTTTTTAAGAGAAAATATTTTTCTCTTCTTATTATCATAATTATACTGAATTACAAGAATATTTATAGTAGAGTAGTTCCACAAATATCTCACCTAATCTACCAGATTACACGAAAAAAAGGAAAAGCATAAAATTAGGAATCACTAACTACTTTATTCGGATTTATTAGAAACAGAAAGAATAAACTCCTAAATTCCCGAAACTAAGAATAAACTCCTAAATTCTTAGAACTGTCACTCCTAAATCTTCGACACCCCCCCTTAAGTTAGTGCGTAAATATCTATTATGTCCAACTTGCTGATAAGAAACTCAAACCTTAGTCTGAATAATCCTTTCATAAGAATGTCGGCTATTTGTTGTGTTGTTGGAACAAACGGCATAAAGATAGCACCTGCCTCCAGTTTCTCTTTTATGAACTGTCTGCCAATCTCAACGTGTTTAGTTCTGTCATGCTGCACCGAGTTATGAGCAATGCTAATTGTGGCCTTATTGTCATCATATCGCTTCATAGGCATCTCCATTGGCTTCTTTAATTCTTCAAGAATCTTTTTTAACCACAACATTTCACATACTCTATAAGTTATAGCCCGGTACTCAGGTTCTGCACTACTTCATGCTACTACACTTTGTTTTTTGCTCCTCCAACATGTAGATCTTCTGTCTATAACTGAGCCTGCCCTATCTGCATCTGTGTATGCTTTAATAGTCTTCTGCTTGTTCTTCTTGAAAAAAAATTCTTTTTCCTGGAGTACTTTTCAAATATCTCAGGATTCGATACACCGCCTCAAGATGTTCTTCATATAGTGAGTGCATAAGATGAATTACCATACTAACTGTGAATGCAATATCTGGTCGGGTGTGAGATAGGTAGATCAGTTTTCCTACCAACTTCTGGTACCGAGTTATATTCACAGGATTTCCATCTTTGGTATCTCCTAGCTTCTAATTAGGATCCATTGGAGTATCGGCAGGTCTAAACCCATTCATTCCCATTTCTTTAAGAACATCAAGAATGTATTTTCTTTGTGAAACAACAATTCCCTTAACGAGGAACTTCCATTCCAAGAAAGTATCTTAGAGATCCCAAGTCTTTAATTTCATGCGTACGGGAAGCCCCAGAACATGTAATAAAGTACGGTCATGTATGTGTATATATATATATATATACATATACATATACACACACACGCGCGATCGTTGAATGTGTGATTGCATATTATTATAAAATTATTGTTGATTTACTTTTTAACGACTTAAATTTTTGTGATGAATTGATAAATTAACATAATATTAAACGGGATATTTCAGCTTGTTCTTCAAAGCTAAGCTTATCTACTAGTACATAGTCAATCATTGATCTATTGGAGCCAATCACTGATTCACTGAACAACTTATACCTATTCCTCAACTACAGTTGTATTGGTTTATTCTTCAAAGCTAAGCTTATCTTGTTCTCTTTGGTCCAGATGTGCATTTGAATTCAGCCAATCAATATTTAGGAAAAAAAACAATCAATCAGTATTTCTGTTTCACTTTAGACATGCCAAAAAAAAAAAAAAACTGATTACATATATTCTAAGTATCATATACCTTAAATATTCATTTGTAGTTGAAGTTGAAGACAAGTATTGGTGGCGTACTCCAACACTTATCCTTTCCTTACTGTTTTCATCTCCACCAGCGTCCATTGAAGGCGAGAAGCAATGTTCTGAGGCGGCGGCTAAATGAAATGGTACGATGTAGTATTAAGTAAAACCTCCTACTAGGCTTTATTATTGGATCTTTTATTACATCACAGTATCAAAACGGCAACGTTTTTCTCGCTGGGTTTTAGAAATAGATAGTAATAAATGTAACCCTGTATTTTATTGGAACCCTGCTAAACAGCCCTGGAGAGCTGCGGCTCTGCACTCACATGGGGTGTGCCCCATCTGGACTCCACAAGGGCACGAGGTTCATTCCATGCGTATGGGAAGCTGTTTGGCTTGTTTCATTTTATTGACATACGATCATAAGAGTTGGTTAAATTTTTAATGTGAAAAGACTAAAAAAGAGATAATAAATTTTATAAATTCTCTTTAAACTTTGTCACTTGTGTCAGCATACCTCTAAACTTTAAAATGTGTAAATTGTGCCCCTTTAAATTTTATTACTTATGTTAACATGCTCATTGAGTCTAATTCCGTCAAGTTTTCTAATAGAAATATTTATAAACGCCCCTTAAACTTTGTTATTTGTGTCAATATACCCTATAAATTTTAAAATCTGAAATATGATATGCCTCCAACTTTCCTCCCTCCATCTTGATTATATTAATTTTTTAAACGGAAATGTTGATGTAACTATTAAATTGTTAATTAGCTATGATATTTGGGGTTTTTGAATGCCTTCCTCTCTAAAAATATTAGTTAGACACTAATTCTCAAAATATTAGTTGATTAGAGGTAATAAAAAGGAAAAAAATGAGGAGATAATATATATAACATGATGAGTTTTGTTTTTTTGTTTTTTAACTTAATAATATTTAGCCTAAATAGAAGTACTCTTCGGCATAAAACATGTCAAATACAATCCAATCATTATAAATGCAAGGCAGCTAAAAATTAAAGTATTCAATACATATTACAAATTATGAGATCACACTAATTGAACTCAACCTTCATTTGAAGATAAGTCAACTCAAGTACAATTACATAAAATGAAATTGTTAGGACAATTTGTTAGCATTGGTCGTAAAAATTCAAAAACAAGTATTTTTGGCAACTGGCGTTTGTGGAGAAGATCGGATGTGTTTTTAGTTGCTTGATTGCTTCAAATATGGAATGTTCTTTTCTTGATAGAAATCAGTGTTTGGAAGGAAGTATCCTAGAAGATTAGGGATTAATAGAAGGAAGGAAGTATCCTAGAAGATTTGTGAGAAATGAAAAGTTATTGCATATCTAGAAACTGAATATAGTTTCTATTTTTGAAACTCAATTATTGATCCAAAGATGGTAAATTGATAATTGGTGATTTGATTGATATTTGATTGAGTTTCCGTAGCTGGATGATCTTTCTCTGTCTCTTAGGAATGTGTCCAGATTCATATATGAGTTTCGGAAAGATTTCAGGATTTAAGAAGATTGATTCTCGGACTGGTTTTTTCAGAGATGATTCTGACAGCTATGTTGCAGTTATTGTTGCAACAAGGATCTGCAACAGATTTGGTTCAGCGAATTAATTGAAGAGGTGTCAAGCTATTCACACTTTGCTTATTTATTCAAAGTGTCTCTTGAGTCTTTAGAGACAGGGGTGATTAGTTTTTCTGGGTTGTGAGACATGGATGAGCACTTGTATTCAGAGAGATGATTTTGAGTATTTTTTAGGAGAAAAACTTAGTTGGAGGGCTTCCAATGTTAAAAAGTCGAGGGGATCTCATTGTTCAAGTCCATTGGGAAATTGCAAGTTTATAGGCGTCTTCTTAGAGAAGGAGTCTCGGGTAGATTAAGTCCAATTGAATTGTAAAAGAGTTCTTAGTGGATTGTTCATCTTCTGGGCGTGGCCCCGAGGAGTAAGTTATGACCGAACCGCGATACCATTTCCCTTATGTTCTTTTATTTTATGTTTCTGCATTATTTATATTGTCTTACAATGTATTAAAAAACTCTAACTGGTACTAACAGAACTCACACGTACTTCAACCAAACTTATTTATTCAAAAGTAGCCTAGAATGGATATCTCAACCAGCTTAATTGTTATTGTAGTACACAAACTTAAAGATTTAATCACTTCAACATTGCTGTTGTCTCTTAATCCAATTCTCTACCTAGGCGCCAACTCAAATCTGCGCTCAAGTACATGATCATCAATGTAACTCTTGTAACTCTCACTAAGCTTGTTTGTCTTCTAGAACTCGACACCATCAGTATCTTTATCCTGTTCTTTGTCGGCTTTCAGATCAAGTGAAAAATAGTCAACATTATCCCCCATAAAAAAAGATTTGTTTACTCTAAAATGTCCAAGAAGTGCATAGTCAATCATTGATTGACTAAGTCAATTATTGATTGACTGAACAAGTTATACTTGCTCTTCAACATTTATTAGATAGCTAAGCTTATCTCGCTCTCTTTTGTCCGGATGTGCAATTGAATTGAGCCAATCAGTCTTTAGGAAAAAAACAATCAATCAGCATTTTTGTTTCAGTTTAGACTGTCATCAATCAATGATTACTACGTCAGGGGACAATTTGCATAATACCTGAAATTTAATTAAGCCTTAAGTTAATAATAAATAAATTTAGTAAATTAAAATCATGTACCATATTTATCATTTATCACAAAGTTATTTGTTGGCATTATATTTTATTATTATCGCTATCATATGATTTTATTAAACTTATAGCTTTGCTAATCAAGTTTTTAGTTTTAATGTACAGTGCAACTAGCTCGATGTGGTAACTCAATTATGATTGATTTAATGATGAATTACTATTTTATATTTTTATTATATGATTTTATATAAATGTGTTGACGACTTAGTTGTTATTTTGAGTTTTTGTGAGAGAAGTCTATGTTAGCAAATTGAGTGAACTTTAGGCACCTAATTGAAGAAGAAACATAGAGACTTAGGAGCTGATTTTATGAGGTTAGGATAGCTATTAGAGGCTTAGAAAAACTAAGACACTTGTTCTACTATAAGGTCACTCTACTTTTGCTTAGTTTCTATCAAGTTTAGACTTCATTTTTGGGTCTATTTCAGCAAAAATCCTAGAACTACGACCATAGCACTTTCTTCTCTCCTCACTCCTTTTCTCACCCAAACTTAGAATCTAACCTAGATTTTTAAGAGAGAATGAGCTAAAAACTCAACCAGCCCATTTCAACTCATTTTTAGCCTAGAACCAAATATAACCATCAAGATTTTGAGCTTCTATTCACTTCGGAACACGTTTTTCCTTGAGGTAACTTTTTTTCTTATGTCAGAAACTAAGATTTCAGAGATTAAGATGTCGAAATCCTACTTGAGATTCGGATTTTTGATGGGGCTTATCATGTATGTTAGTTGTAGACTCTTAAAAATGAGGTTCTTGTGGTTTTGGTTCCAATATTGGTTTCTGGGTGAAATTAATGATTTTCACTTGATATTATTGATGATTATAGCTTGATGTTATTGCTGATTATAGCTTGATATTATTGATGATTATTTGAAGATAAACTCTTATTAGGATGATGATTCATCTATTTCAGAGGGGTCTTTGAAGATTAAGATCTGCATGCTAGGTATTTGATGAAATGTTCAAATATAAGTCCTCTGTACATCCTATGTAGATTCTGTTTTCGTGCTATATATACTTTTGTTTTTTACTGATCTTATATTTTTTTTATTAAATTATACATCTCAAGCTTTACGTGAGTTTTTGAATCACTCTAAACATATTTTTCTACATTTAGTTATCAATTTTATAAGTTCAGCTAAAAAGCTGTCATTTTCTTGACGAGATTATACTTCAGTCCGGATTTCGGACTCTTTTTGGTTAGTTTAAAAAAAATCTAAAACCTATCACATAGTAGTCTTAAAAAGAGGGTTTTGAACCTACTTTTATTTGCCACTGGTTTCATAATATTTTGAGTTTGGATGAATTTATTATGAATATTTTCGTAACAATGCGTAGTTATATGTTTTGTTAAATGATGATATGAATGTGATTTTTGAAAGTTATGATTTTTTAAGGTTAATTAGCACATTGAAGGCTCCCCACAACCAGCTAGTTTGTGCTTGCAAAGTGGTGATCGAAATTCAAGTAAGTAGAGTAAAAACATTTTTAAAACTGCATCACAAGACCTATTTGACATAACTTGTTCAGAATTGTGATTTATGCAAGCTTATTCTCTTATGAAATTCTTATATGATTATGTTCAAAGAGTATTCATGATTATTTATTTTGAAAGAGATTCTGATATTTGCTTATTATGTTTTTATGTTTTAAGAGATTTTATGGTATGGTCTATGGATGAGAGGCTGAGTAAGCAGGGTGCGAGGGACCGGTGCCCCAAATTAGAGTAACTGTCTCTTTGAGACAACAAGAGAAAAATGCTAGTAGGAAGTCACTTGTTGATCACTAGAGAAAGAGATTCTAAAAATCCCGCTTAGTGTTTAAGAGAAGAGAATTGGCCAAAAATTATATAGGTCCTGTATAGAGAGGCTTACTTGGAACTGAAGTTCTGTATCATACCTAAACTATGAATAAGTATGAAAGTTTATGAACAATGTTTAACAAAGAAATTTTAGCCACGAAGATGTTAGATAATTACTTCATTTAAAATCTACTTACTGAGTTTTTGCTCTATAGTTTTACCTTGTGATGCAGATGATGTTGTTGTTACCGAAGAGTAAAAAAATGATTTCTAAGGTTGGCTGAGTACTCCCAGTCTTACATATGGCATCTTGCTTATATGTACTTTCAAACAATAGATGGGCTCAAAATGTTTTGTTTTGTTACTATGTCGCTTTTGAATAACCGTTTAATGTCTAAGATTTGTGGTTGTAATCGTTTTATTCACTGACTCATTTTGTTCAAAAACCTTTGAGAAAATTTTGTGATGAAATCAACCACAAGTTTCCGCATCTTAAAAATGACATTGTTTTAAGTATAAAAAGTATGTTTTAAGTAGCACCACCTCACTAAATTCGGCCTTAGACCGGTTTAATATTGGGAGTGTATTACAATGTGTTTCAATAAATTATAATACCAAACTAGTAGATAGTTGAAAGCTTTCAAGAAAAAATATTCTTATCTTCTTATTATCATAATACCGAATTACAAGAATATTTATAGTAGAGTAGTTCCACAAAGATCTCATCTAATCTACCAGATTACACGAAAAAAAGGAAAAGCATAAAAATAGGAACCACTAACTACTTTATTCGGATTTATTAGAAACATAAAGAATAAACTCCTAAATTCCTGAAACTAAGAATAAACTCCTAAATTCTCAAAACTACCACTCCTAAATCCTCGACACTCCTTCTTAAGTTGGTGCGTAGATATCTATTATGCCTAACTTGCTGATAAGAAACTCAAAGCTTGGTAATAATCCTTTCGTAAAAATGTCAGCTATTTGTTGTATTGTTGTAACAAACGGCATACAGATAACACCTGCCTCCAGTTTCTGTTTTATGAAGTGTCTGTCAATCTCAACGTGTTTAGTTCTGTCATGCTGCACCGAGTTATGCGGCCTTGTTGTCACAATATCGCTTCATAGGCATCTCCATTGGCTTCTTTAATTCTTCAAGAATCTTTTTTAACCACAACATTTCACATACTCTATAAGCCATAGCCCGGTACTCAGCCTCTACACTACTTCGTCCTACTCTGTGTATGCTTCAACAGTCCTCTACTCGTTATTCTTGAAAAAAGAAGTCCTTTTCCTGGAGTACTTTTCAAATATCTTTGGATTCGATACACCGCCTCAAGATGTTCTTCATATAGTGAGTGCATAAACTGACTTGCCATACTAACTGTGAATGCAATATCTGGTCGGGTGCGAGATAGGTAGATTAGTTTTGCTACCACCTTCTGGTACCGAGTTATATTCACAGGATTTCCATCTTTGGTATCTCCTAGCTTCTTATTAGGATCCACTGGAGTATCGGCAGGTCTGCACCCACTCATTCTCGTTTCTTTAAGAAGATCAAGAACGTATTTTCTTTGTGAAACAACAAATCCCCCTCTTGAGCGAGCAACTTCCATTCTAAGAAAGTATCTTAGAGACCCCAAGTCTTTAATTTCAAATTATGAAGCCATACTTCCTTCAAACGATATGTTTCAGTAACATTATCCCCAGTAAGAATAATATTATCCACATACACTATCAAAATTTCAATCTTCCCATCATCGGAGTACTTTATGAACATAGTATGATCACTTTGAGCTTGGTCATATTCCTGATTTTCTTTGGATCAAGTGAATTGTTCAAACCAGACTCTTGGAGATTGCTTAAGCCCGTACAATTATTTTTCAACTTACACACCTTAGATCCAAAGTGTTTGTCAAATCTAGGAGATGGGTCCAAATAAACTTCCTCTTCCAACTCTCTATTTAGAAAAACATTCTTCACATCTATAGCACCCTTTAATGCTTTTGTCTTTGTTTTTTTTTTTTTTTTTTAACGTTTTTAGCTTTTTTCCTTTCTTGTTAATTTAGAGCTTTTTTTATTTTAAATTGAAATCTTATTTCTTTTATTTCGTTATTTGAATCATTAAATATTGTTTTCTTCTAATTTGTTCCTTATTCTACTATAGTTTTCCTTTTTCAATGACATTCTCAACTACTATTTTACTCATAATTATTGTTTCTCGTTGATTTTTTTAAACGTGTTTCTGTTAAAGAAGAAATTAGTGCAATCATCTCAACTACTATTTTTGATAATACTCCATTAGTAATTATTCTCACAAAAGTTCCTTTTCGAATTATCTTTCTTTTATTTTTACTCTTTATTTTTAATTAATATCTTTTTAACTAATATAATTACTTAATTCAAAAATATTAATTAAAAGTAATAAGTAAAAGTCTAGATTCATGCACTGATAACTTCAATAATTCTTTCTAAAAGAAATGCACGCCTTCACACTAGTACTAAATAAGCACCAATTAGTGGGCACTTGTAATTCATGGAATTTAAATAGGACAAATTGGACTTTTTCTTTAAATTTTTTTGAAGGGTGGTTCTATTCACACTTTTTTTTTTACTTTTCACACCCTCATCTAACTACACACTTCACATAATTTTTAAAAAATGAAATTTTTTTTTACACATTCCTATTATTCTAAAATTACCCCTAACTACTTTTATAAAATCATTAAGGATGATTTTAGTTTCTTCTTTTCTCTCAAGTTGGGATAGGTGTCCTTAAAGTATGAGATGTAATAAGGATATTTTATTATTTGATTAATAAAACAGTTTATTCATTATTTATGTGCATGCATTATTGAATACATTATAAATATCATTAAAAATTATGCGATTATTTATGTAATCTTAAATATTGTATATAAGTGTTATATATGAGAGGATAATATTTAAGGATAATAATTGAAACGATATTCGTAATGAATTTAATTGAAGTTTCAGAATCTTTTAATTAAAACATTACTAATACATGTCGTTCCTATTAAGAATGGAATGATGTTATCCGCATCATTAATATAGAAAGATATTAAATGAGTGTATTATGCAGAATGAGATTATGTAAAACTGGGACACAGACACAATTTGATTTTCTGATAATTTTCATTAAGTATAGAAAATTAAATTTGAGTCTACTGATGGTTATATATAGAATGATCTTAATCCCGAGTTATTAGTTGACTCCTAGTTATGAATTCATGTTCTTTGACTTACTCGGTACGGATTTTGAGATTCTAAATCGTATTCCTTGTATCTTGGAAACATGATGAAATTGATAACCGGGAATGCTAATATACAAGATAGAATCCTTTCATTCCTCTTTGAAGAAACAGATAAATAATTTCATTGAGGGTTGATTCGGTACTTGAATAAGTAAAGAGCTCGTATTCATGAATGTGTTTTATGAATATACTACTCATTAGAGAATCATTGGTACTCAAGGATAAATATGTAATTAGAGAGGTTAATAGATTTTACCTAACTCTAATTATGAATTATTTATAGAGGATTGATCTGTATGTGGTGAGTATATCAAATGGATGCTTCAAGTTCTTAGAATTAAATTATATCTATAATTTCGAGAGTGCAATTCTAAGTTTTTTGTGGAGTAACTTTAAGAATTAATAGAATTAAATAATTAATTAAAGAGTTTAATTAATTATTAATTTTATTAGAGCTCAAAATTATAGGTCCATAAGTCCCCCCGTCATCATTGTATTATTTGCAAGACAAGATGAATTATCAAGAATTTATTTCACTTGTGAATAATTAATTGAGAATTAATTATATATTAAATGATGTGATTATTTAATTATTGTGTCACATTGTGGTGGGACCACAGAGGATTTGTGACATCGGGATTTTAGTTGCTTGCTCTCCAAGTAATCCAATTTACTTGTTCGACAATTTTTTCCAATTAAATTCAATAAGGAAAGTAGATGTTACTTTAATTGAAATTAAATTTAAGCTAAAATTAGAAACTGGATTAGGAAGGAATTTTCTCCTTCCTTCCTAGGAGATGGCCGGCCACACCTATAGCAAAAAGGGAAGCGATTTTTGTTACCAAAAGAAATATGGAAACTATATTTTTAATTAGATTAAAAATATAGTAGTTGCCAATTTCTATTTTTCTTTGCCTACAAGCAAAGGCTTCTCCTAATTATCTATAAATAGGAGACAATAGAAATTGGAGAAGGTTGATTGATTTTTCTCCCAATTACCCTAGGTTGGCCGAATTTCCCATGAAAGATAAGAGAAGAAAATTTCTTCTAATTTTTCCAATTCTTTCACATACATGCGTTGATAGTGAAAGGATAGAAAATAAGCGAGTGAACATTCCGATAGTTATACCTTGAGCCCACACTCATCGTCTTGTAAAATCAAGGAGTAGACGAGGAAGGCTTAGGTGTTCTAAGAAAGCTTTTGAAGCAAGGAACGTTCGTTAGCCAAAGACCTCAAGTTATCTTCCTAATTGTTAGCAATGTATCTTTTGTTACATAATAATAAGATTAATTTATTTTGGCATAAATTAATATAATCTATAGCATATTTAAAAGATTTTGTAAAAATGATTTGTTATACAAAATCCGTATCACCACACTTCCGCACTTGAAAACGTTTCGAAAACTAACACTCTCCAGCCTGACCCACCTCTTTATTCTTCACACCTTTTCTTACTACACACTCCATATAAATTAATTTATTATTTTAATATTATCTTTTTGTTATATCTTTTTTTTTGGTTGAAACTTGAGGCGTAGTGGATTTTTTATTTTTAAGTTCAATAGGGAAAAAACTAAAAATAATAAATAAGAAAGGTAAATAAAAAATAATTAAAAAGTGTGAACATATGAATGATAAAGTGTAGTACGTTTATGTATAGAAGTTTATATATTTATTTTGTTTTTGTATTAATATTTGTTCTAGTTCTATTTTTAATTCATTTAGTTCACTTGCCTAGATAAAGTTAAGTTACGATAATCACAGTATTTAGCAAAAATTTAATACCAAATCTTTGTAAAGACGATACTCACTCATCCTTTACTATCAAAACTTGACACCGTGAACAATATTCAATTAAGGGCTTGTCACTATTTCACGCATCATATTTAATTCTTCTTATAGCACAATTCAGAACTTGTAGTTAGTGCATTCAGATATTAGGTCAATTTGTAATGCCTCTCAACATTATTGACATTATGCTACATTATTATAAGGAATGAGATAGAAAGATACAACAAAATTAGGAAAAAGATTTTTCTAAAGTTTTATGAAAGTACGTGATATAAAATAGACAATTAAATTTATTTATGACGAAAAAATTCAATAGAAAATTTGAGTGTAAGTTCAATTTTAGTAACGGATGAGTTGAGAAAATTTAATTAATTATTAGCTAGATTAAATTTATTTATGACGATAAAATTGAATAGAAAATTTGAGTCTAAGTTCGATTTTAGTGACGGATGAGTTGAGAAAATTTGATTAATTATTAGCTAGAATAATTACTTGCTCTCTCAAACAAACATAAACAGTAACAACAAAAAGCAAATCCTGTAAAAGGAGGAAATACTTAAATATGATGGGTGAAATAGTGACTAATGTTTTGTGCACATGGATTGTTGGACAAAAGATGGGATCAAATAATCCAAATTGTGGTCCATGAATTGAATGTACTGCAAAGTGTCAATTCAGCCAACCGCTTTGATTATTAACCACTTTAAATAGATATTTGCTATCTATCAAAATTTTGTGTCCATAAATTTTAATTAAAATAATTAAAAAGTTATTTTAATTAATAATTTTTTTTTTAATAAATCACTCCAATCATACTCTCTATTTTAACTAAATATAAATTATTTTAATATTTATTAAATTTAAAATTTGAATAATTTTATTTAATTTAAAAAAATTTTACATTTATTGTGGTTTGGAAGAATAAAATAATACAAAAAATGAAATGGTTAACCACTCTATGCTAGCTATATTTAACTAGTATGAAAAGTATTCTCTAAAATAGTTAATGGTTGGAGTGGATAAACCTAAAATAGAAAAAACTAAATCATTTAACTATTTTAGTTAACAACATAAAATGACTAATATAGTTAAAGTTGCCCTAAAACTGACGTCTAGCGCAAGTTAACTAAAGCTTTGTTTTTTTTTTTTAAAAAAAAATAAAAAAATAAAATTAGCACAAAAAAAAGCCTTCTTTGGAAAGCATGAACCTCAGCATTACAATTACCATACATGCATGTAAAACCTTTTTGAGAAAACTTGGAGAACGTTATCTCATGATTTCCCATAATTAAAAATGAAGTTTGGGTATTTTTTTTTTTTTTGCTTTTTGTTTTTTGTTTTTAAAAAAAGCACCCCGGGCGGTGGTCACAAACCCTTTTCTTTCTTGGAAAAAAAAAATTGTGTATGATTATAACTAAAGTGGTCTTGATGACAAAATAAGCTTTTGTGATAGCCTCGTCTAATAATATCATAAAGATAATCAGTAACAAGTACAAGGTACTCTTCCATCCAATTTTAAAAAGAAAAAGAAAAATTGAAGTTGTTACTTAAATTATTTTTACTCATGATAAATTAGTAACAAATGATTTTAGGTACAATAAATTAATAGTTATTGCTAAGTACCGTTTTATTTTGAGAGTTTTTAGTCATTCAGAGAGAACTAAAAATTCTTGTGATTGTATATTATCAAAAAAAAAAAAAAAATTTCGTGTGATTAGTGCCTACGACTAAGAACTCCCCGCTGGTAAAAATTTTAATATGTATTATGTATGGCTAATAATTTATTAACTGTTTGTTGGAATTACAGATTGTGTTTAATTTTCTAATGCTATAACTAACTTGCGAAACAATTTTATTTGTCACCAAAGGTACAATAGTAGTGATAGTTAAATCACAAAAGTTTGTTAGTTCAACGAAATTTTGATGTACGGCTGAAAAGAGAATTGCAAGTAAATACTTGCATTTTTGTAGTGTTACTTAAAAAGGTAATTTCTACGGCAAAACCCTCCCTAAAAAGACTTATTGGTGGAACCCTCAATTTTAACCTTTAAATTAATTTTTCAATGATTATATATGTATAGATTCGTATTAAAAATTTACAGCGCGCCATACATAACTACTCATATTACAAATCGGACCAGTTAAAAATTAATCCAATGGTTAAAAGTAAGGATTCCACCGGTGGAGGTCTTTTTGGAGTCTCACGGTAAAAAATGCCTTTAATTATCGAAATTTTTGATCTCATACAGAGTAATGAATAGTTTTTCATAGAAGAGTCTATGACTAGAGACTTCATACATAAAATTTACCGGGTTATGATCATCATAATTAAATTGGGAGTAAAAATAGATTCCAATTTCTCTCTGTTTCTTAATTTTTGATCCTCCATATATGGTTTCTGCACTATAGCATATTATTGGCTGTTCTTAATTTTGATCTCGTAATAACTATAGACATTTAGTTATTTCGATCTTGGACAATTGATTTTAAGGCCTATCCAATCCCGAACTTCATTCTATAAAAGGGTATTAAGGCAATTTCCCCCCTTTTCCCCAGTTAGTTGATACTTTTCTTTTATATATAAGTGAACTGTGTTTTTTTTTTTTTAAATTTACTAATCCATCCAAAAGCTTAAGTTGTTAAGAGGTAGCCTAACAATAGTATAAAGATATACGTCTCGTAATTTATTTATTATGCATATAGTACACAATTAGCATCTATAAATAGAATGCTTCCTCAATTGTTATCCACAACAATTTGTAAACTTGCATTTGTTATTCCGCACTATGGCAATGCTTGCAAGAGAGATGGAAAAACCAATTACCGTTCTCAGTATTGATGGAGGAGGCGTTAGAGGCATCATCCCAGGGGTTTGTCTTGATTTTCTTGAATCTGAACTTCAGGTAGATATATTACATGCCCCAAAAATTTTACAATATTTATTATAATCACACATACATATATGTATGTATATATGCAAATATGGATATCATTTCGCTGAAGGATTAATTTAATGATAAGGTGTTCGTATCTATGTGCAGAAACTGGAAAAAGACCCTAATGCCAGGCTTGCGGACTACTTTGATGTCATCTCAGGGACTAGCACTGGTGGTCTTATTTCGGCAATGATATCAGCACCCGGTGACGACAAACGGCCTTTATATGCTGCCGAAAAGATTGTGCCTTTCTACAAAGAGAACTGCCCAAAAATTTTCCCAAACTCAGGCAACTGGTGAGTAATGGGGAAGACATTGACCGAACTATTTGTTTTTTTCCTCCCCAAAGTATCTGTATTAAGAATTTGTTTTCATTTCATTTGTCCTTTACAATGAAAAAAAAATTGAAAAAAAAATCGACAATACCCCACTTGTTCGTTTGGTTCATGCGTTTGAAACTATTTTTTTTCTCATAAAAAATTTAAATAAATAAAATTCCTGCAAATGAGTTTTCTCATAAAATTTAAATTTAAAATCAAAATAACTGACTCAAATGCATGAACTACTAATGGGAGAAGGTTTAACAAAACTCCACTTGTATCTTGGTTTTTACTCACTAGTTTTTATGTATTGTCTTTCTGATCGATAATTTTTTTTATTTTTTATTACAAAACTTTCAGAAACCTCATTCAACAAATTTCCTGGCATTACGGGTACTAGAGGTGATAGTATTTACTGACTCCTTGTCTAGAATATATATGCAATGAATTTTAGATGCTAGTGTGCATGCACTTTTTCAGACTAAGCATGCATGTCATGCAGACCAGAAAATTAGTTTTTTGGACGAGACACTTTGAACTATTCTTTTCTCAAACACTAATTTGTTTAATCATATATAGGTCCGAACCAAACAAAACCTTTGCCGGGGAAATGCTACTAAAGATCACAGAAACTTGGGAGGAGATTGGTCAGACGTCAGTCACAGAAGCATATGATGCAAAATTTGAGGAAATTGGAGGTGTGAAAAAACCATACTATGATGGTAAATACCTTCATCAATTGGCAAAAAAAATTCTTGGGGAGAAAAGGCTGCATGATACCCTGACGAAAGTCGTCATTCCTGCATTTGACATCAAGAAGCTCTCGCCTGTTGTCTTTTCCTCTTACCAGGTGATTATTCTGTATAATTAATGGAACTTAAGTCATTAATTTAGGGAGCTTTTGATAGGACTAAAAACAAAATTGTCGACAGTTATATATTTTCAGTCTTTAGATCTGTATTAAAAACTGTCTCTTTTATATATATTTTTTTAATCTAATGTGATTTTGACATGATTTAGCGGGCAAAACTGACACTATATACATATTATCTATATATATATATGGTATTTAATTTAAATTTATGAATTAATTATGATGTTATGTATTACACTGTATACATACATATATATAACTGAATATTGGATATAATATCGTGCAGGTGGATAATGATCAGAATAAATTTTTGGATGCTCTTCTCTCAGATATTTGTATTAGCACCTCGGCTGCACCAGTTTACCTTCCTGCTTATGAGTTCAGCAACGAAGGTGTAGAATTCAATATGATTGATGGTGGGGTTGCCGCTAATAATCCGGTAAAATTCCATAAATTTAATTAATAACAATATATAAGAAATAACAAAAATACAGAAGTGATCAAATAATAAAGTGTTATGCTTGAGTTAAATCAGAATAATGGTAGGGTAATCAACACTATATGGTATTAAGTTTATAAAATTTAGTATAAATACACTTTGACTTCTAGTAATTGCATTAAAATTTAGTAATTCTTTGATTTAGCTAATTTATACGTGATATTTATTTTCCGAATTGTTTGATGAAAAAAAAATTTAAAAATTCCAGACTGTGGCTGCTATTACCGAAGCAGTGAAAAGAAGGTCGGAAGACATTGAGAAGGATGAGAAGAAATTGGACGTCAATTCATTTCGTCTTGTTGTACTCTCATTGGGAACATGTCAACACAAGACCGAGAAATACAATGTTAAAATGGCTAATAACTGGTGGGCTGTTAACTGGTTGATTAACCCCTTATGGAAATTCTGGAAAGCGGATCATCCTTTACCTGAAATCCTCTTTGATGCAAACTCCGATATGATTGATTACTATTGCACAATGTTTTTTGAATCCTTCCATAATGCTGAGAATTTCCTTCGTGTTCAGGTAAATCTATTTGTGAATATATATATATATATATATATGTAATATCACATGTCGTGAGTAGTCCGTGTTTTTAACTGTTAGATCTAATAAAAGATTTAAAATTATATCAAAATAATAATAACAAATATGCAGAATAAATAGTTTTTAAAATAGATTTGATGACTGGTGAAAAATGTAAATCTCATCTATTAGTTGTTTATTTTTAAGTCCAACCGTAGACTCTCCTATGACATTCAAAAGCAATGTGTCTATATATATATATATATATATCCAAAAATCCTTGGAAATATGTTCTTTTGCTTATTACTGATTTTCCTTTCTTGGATTTTGTAAGTTGACTATTTGTTAGTTTCTATCTGTTATTTAGTAATTAACCTTATTAATAATTAGGACGACAAATTGCCGGAAGACCTTGCTGCCATGGATAATGGTTCCCCTGCGAACTTGGAAAAATTGGAGAAGTATGCCAAAGACTTGTTGAACAAGCCTGTTACATACTTCAATCCTGTTACCTTCGAACGTTCTGAGGTTGATACCGCTGAAACCTATGCAGAAGCACTCAAAATGTGAGTTTGACTTCCCTATCATTATAATATATATATATACACACACACATATATACCTCTAACCTCTGATTAGTTAGAAGTTACATTTTAAGAAGAGTTAAACGACAAATAACATTGCACTAAATCTTAGATTATAATAAGCTTGGACTATATTATACATTCAACGTATTTCTAGCTAGTTCTCTTTTAACATTTTCTATTATAATAATGACGCTTCACGTCATATATATGATGCGTGTGTCTCGGTTAATCTATAATCTATAATCTATAGCTATATATATTAGATGAGAGCTCCTATTTTGATAAAGTTATCTTATCTTATTCTTATTTTGTCATATTCTCTTTTTTTTTTTCAACTTTTAAAAATTTTTCGTTTCTCTTTTTTTTTTCCCCCCTAACATCATATATCTTTAAATACGTAGTATCAAAATATTTTTATTTTAATTTATCTATGTTGAAATAATTTGTTTCAAATATATCCTCAATTAAATTATTCTTTTTTAATCATTTAAAAAATTATTTTATTTAAGTTACTTTTACAAATACTTCTTTTAACTAATCACCACAATAAAATAATTTTCTCAAATCCATTCATATTTAAATGTGTTTTTTCCTTCTCAGATGGAGACATTTTTTGTTGTTTGTCAAAGAAAGTTTAGGCTATATGTGAGAAATAGTATTTGAGGGTGTTGGAAAAAAAAAAGAAAAAAAGAGTTAACTAAGGCATATTTTTATATAGCTATATTAAAAAAAAATCCTTAAAAGGCCGCATTTTTTAATAGAGCATATTAATGAAAAGAATAGTGAGGCACATTTAAGAAATTTAAAATGTATACTATATATATTATATAAATGAGAATTCCTTTTTTTACTATTAAAAAATATAGTCTCTATATTATGTCTTCATGTGCTTTTTTTATTCTTTTCATATCGCTTAAAATTTTAAAAATATTAAATTGGTGAAAAAGATTCAATAAGTTTGTCATAAATTCATATATCATACTCTTTTTGAAGGAATTTTTATTTTTATTTTTTTGCTTTCTTTCTTTCATCAGGATTTTTTGTTTTGTTTTCTTTCTTCTATGAAATTGGTTTTCTTTTCTCACGAATCAATCTAACTAATATATAATATTTATTTTAAATTTTTATGCATAAAATTACTACGCCATGATGATAAAATAATTTACAATAGTTTAAAAGTTAATTCGTTGCTTTCACTGTTTAGAATAATTAAGTACTTTGAACTTGATACAAAGATCAAAATTGATAAATATTTGTCATCATATCTTAAAAATACATAAATGTTTTTGCTACAGTGTTTTTATCACAATTCAAATTTTTTTCTCAAATTCTAACTTTTTTCTACAGTGTCTTCTGTCACATATAATTCACCATTAAACCTAAGTTCTCAAATTGTGGAAAAAAAAACTATGAGAATAATGTTATCCAACCTCTATAAAGAGCTTCACACGTGTGAAGCACGTAGCATTAACTAGTATATAAATAAAAATACAGTTTACAATTCTATTAGACTTTTGTACGCTTATCCAATTTACATGGTTGCAGGTTTGCAAAGAAGCTTTATGATATAAAGCACGGTTATCCGTTCATTGTCTCTTCTTGAAGGCATGACTAGCTGAGGCCGAACCGCCGAAGCCATAACAAAATAAGTTTATTGTTATAATAAAGCTCGACAAGGTCTGCTGTTTGTCGAGTTCATAATACTTATATATATATATATATTATATACCTGTGTGTATGATAGATATTTCCCTTTCAGTTTGGGTACACCAATAAACTAACAGGGCTACTATTGTACGTTGGATTTTAATGAAAGCCCCAGAGCATGTAATAAAGTACGGTCATGTATGTGTGCATATATATATATACACACACGCGCGATCGTTGAATGTGTGATTGCATATTATTATAAAATTATTGTTGATCTACTTTTTAACGACTTAAATTTTTGTGATGAATTGATAAATTAACATAATATTAAACGGGATATTTCAGCTTGTTCTTCAAAGCTAAGCTTATCTACTAGTACATAGTCAATCATTGATCTATTGGAGCCAATCACTGATTGACTGAACAACTTATACCTATTCCTCAACTACAGTTGTATTGGTTTATTCTTCAAAGCTAAGCTTATCTTGTTCTCTTTGGTCCAGATGTGCATTTGAATTCAGCCAATCAATATTTAGGGAAAAAAAAAAACAATCAATCAGTATTTCTGTTTCACTTTAGACATGCCAAAAAAAAAAAAACCAAAAACTGATTACATATATTCAAAGTATCATATACCTTAAATATTCCTTATTCTCTTCATCTCCACCAGCGTCCATTGAAGGCGAGAAGCAATGTTCTGAGGCGGCGGCTAAATGAAATGGTACGATGTCGTTTTAAGTAAAACCTGCTACTAGGCTTTATTATGGGATCTTTTATTACATCACAGTATCAAAACGGCAACGTTTCTCTCGCTGCGTTTTAGAAATAGATAGTAATAAATGTAACCCTGTATTTTATTGGAACCCTGCTAAACAGCCCTGGAGAGCTTCGGCATGGGGTGGGCCCCATCTGGCCTACACAAGGGCACGGGGTTCATTCCATGCGTATGGGAAGCTGTTTGGCTTGTTTCATTTTATTGACATATGATCATAAGAGTTGGTTAAATTTTTAATGTGAAAAGACTAAAAAAGAGAGAATAAATTTTATTAATTCTCTTTAAACTTTGTCATTGTGTCAACATGCCTCTGAACTTTAAAATGTGTAAATTGTGTCCCTTTAAATATCTCAGGATTCGATACACCGCCTCAAGATGTTCTTCATATAGTGAGTGCATAAGATGACTTACCATACTAACTGTGAATGCAATATCTGGTCGGGTGTGAGATAGGTAGATCAGTTTTCCTACCAACTTCTGGTACTGAGTTATATTCACAGGATTTCCATCGTTGGTATCTCCTAGCTTCTAATTAGGATCCATTGGAGTATCGGCAGATCTACACCCATTCATTCCCGTTTCTTTAAGAAGATCAAGAATGTATTTTCTTTGTAAAACAACAATTCCCTGAACGAGCAACTTCCATTCCAAGAAAGTATCTTAGAGATCCCAAGTCTTAAATTTCAAATTCTGAAGCCATACTTCCTTCAAATGATCCATTTCAGTAACATTATCCACAGTACGAAAAATATCATCCACATACACTAATAAAATTACAATCTTCCCATCATCAGAGTGCTTTATGAACATAGTATGATCACTTTGAGCTTGGACATATCCCTGATTTTCTTTGGGTTGAGTGAATCGTTCAAAATAGGCTCTTGGAGATTGCTTAAGCTCATACAGTGATTTCTTCAGCTTACACACCTTAGATCCAAAGTATTTGTCAAATCCAAGCGATGGGTTCATATAGACTTCCTCCTCCAACTCTCTATTTAGAAAAGCATTCTTCACATCTAACTGTTGAAGAGGCCAGTCAAAACTTACGGCGATTGAAAGAAGTACTCTCACAGTTATTGCTGCGATTGCTTTTCTTTTCTTGCTTTTGCCGTTTAATGCTTCTCTCTGTTTTTTTTTCCCCCTTTTTAACGTTTTTAGCTTTTTTTCATTTCTTGTTAATTTAGAGCTTTTTTAATTGAAATCTTATTTCTTTTATTTCGTTATTTGAATCATTAAATAAAGTTTTCTTCTAATTTGTTCCTTATTCTACCGTAGTTTTCCTTTTTCAATGACATTCTCAACTACTATTTTACTCATAATTATTGAAATTATTTCTCGTTGATTTGTTTTTCTAAACGTGTTTCTGTTAAAGAAGAAATTAGGGCAATCATCTCAACAACTATTTTTTATAATACTCCATTAGTAATTATTCTCACAAAAGTCCCTTTTTGAATTATCTTTCTTTCATTTTTACTCTTTCTTTTTAATTAATATCTTTTTAACTAATAAAATTATTTAATTAAAAAAATTAATTAAAAATAATAGGAAAAAGTCTAAATTCATCCACTAATAAGTTCAATAATTCTTTATAAAAGAAATGCATGCCTTCACACTAGTACTAAATAAGCACCAATTAGTGGGCACTTGTAATTCATGCAATTTAAATAGGACAAATTGGACTTTTTCCTTAAATTTTTTTAAGGGTGGTTCTATTCACACACTCTTTTTTACTTTTTACACCTCCATCTAATTACACACTCCACATAATTTTTAAATAATGATTTTTTTACACATTCCTATTATTCTAAAATTACCCCTAACTACTTTTATAAAATCATTAAGGATAATTTTGGTTCCCTCTTTTCTCTCCAGTTGGGATAGGTGTCCTTAAAGCATGAGATGTAATAAGGATATTTTATTATTTGATTAATAAAATAGTTTATTCATTATTTATGTGCATGTATTATTGAATACTTTATGAATATCATTGAAAATTCCGTGATTATTTATGTAACCTTAAATATTGTATATAAGTGTTATATACGAGAGGATAATATTTAAGGATAATAATCAAAATGATGCTTGTAATGAATTTAATTAAAGGTTCAAAATCTTTTAATTAAAGCATTACTAATACATATCATTCCCATTAAGAATGGAACGGTGTTATCCACATCATTTATATAGAGGGATATTGAATGAGTGTATTATGCATAATGAGATTATGTAGAACTGGGACACATACACAATTTGATTTTCTGATAATTTTCGTTAATTATAGAAAATTAAATTTGAGTCTACCGATGGTCATATATAGAATGATCTTAATTCTGAGTTATTAATAGACTCCTATTTATGGATTCATGTTCTTTGACTTACTTGATATGGATTTTGAGATCCTAAATCATATTCCTTGTATCTTGGGAACATGATGAAATGGGTAGTAGGGAATGCTAATATATAAGATGGAATCCATTCCTTCCTCCTTGAAGAAGTAGATAAATAATTCCTTGAGGGTTGATTCAGTACTTGAATAAGTAATGAACTCGTATTCATGAATGGGTTTTATGAATATACTATTCATTAGAGAATCAATGGTACTCAAGGATAAAGATGTAATTAGAGAGGTTAACGGATTTTACCTAGCTCTAATTATGAATCATTTATGGAGGATCGATCTATATGTAGTGACTATATCAAATGGACACTTCAAGTTCTTAGAAGTAAATTATGTCTATAATTTCAAGAGTGCAATTCTAAGTTTTTAGTGGAGTAACTTTTAGAATTAATAAAATTAGTTAATTAAAGAGTTTAATTAATTATTAATTTTATTACAGCCTAGAATTATAGGTTCATAAGTCTCCCCGTCATCCTTGTATTTTTTTCAAGACAAGATGAACTATCAAGATTTTATTTCACTCGCGAATAATTAATTGAGAATTAATTATATATTAAATGATTTGATTATTTAATTATTGTGTCACATTGTGGTGGGACCACAGGGGATGAGTGACATCGGGAAAAATCTCACCGGAATTCTAGTTGCTTGCTCTCTAAGTAATCCAATTTACTTGTTCGACAAAGTTTTCCAATTACATTCAATAGGGAAAGTAATGCTGCGTTTGGAGTAAGGATTCGTGCCATGGTTCGGATCATGATTCGTGGCTCGATACAGTGTTTTCTCTCACAAAAAAATACACGTAAACCGAGAATGGTTCTGACTCATGGTTCTGAACCCATAAACTAAACGTCCACTAAGATGCTACTTTATTTGAAATTGAATTTAAGTTAAAATTAGAAATTAGATTCGGAAGGAATTTTCTCCTTCCTTCCTAGGAAATGGCCGGCCACACCTATCGTAAAATGGGAAGCAATTTTTGTTTCCAAAAGAAAAAGGGAAACTATGTTTTTAATGAGATTAAAAATATAGTTGTTGCCAATTTCTATTTTTTTTTTTTTGTCTACAAGCCAAGGCTTCTCCTAATTGTCTATAAATGGGAGACAATAGAAATTGGAGAAGGTTGATTGATTTTTCTCCCAATTACCCGAGGTTGGCCGAATTTCCCAAGAGAGATAAGAGAAGAAAAACTCTTCTAATTTTCTAATTTTTTCACATACATGCATTGATAGTAAAAGGATAAAAAATAAGCGAGTGAATGTTCCAATAGTTATACATTGAGCCCACACTCATCGTCTTACCAAATCAATGAGTAGACGAGGAAGGCTTAGGTCATATTCTAAGAAAACTTTTGGAGTAAGGAACGTTCGTTAGCCAAAGAGCACAAGTTATCTTCCTAATCGGTATCTTTTTTGAATGGTTGCAGACAAATACCTACATAAACAAATAAACAAATAAAGAGAGGGACGAGGCTCGGTCCCGCTCCCATCTATGAAACTTTAATTCTAGCTAGGCAGATCTGACCAAAACATGATTTATAGAGATTAACAAATTAAAGTAATATACAACATGCAAGATCTTATGTTGTAATCCGTACCTTTCAGTGGTATAAGACCTTTATCAACAAGATGTCTATACTGTACGTATCCCATGAAGCCGCAGGCACTGGTCGTCCAAAAGTATGCAGATGGCACTCCAATTTCTTCCGCAGCTTTGAGGGAGAATGACATGGAGCCATCGGAAACGATGCAGCTCACCGGCGGAGCAACAAGACCGTTAATAATTGAGCTTCCGTCATTCAGCTCGGCAATAAGCTTCCGAAGGGGTTCTAGGCAGTGCTTTCTGGTGGAATCGCAGAGGGACGGGATGTCCTGCGCCGAGTCGGTGTCCGTCGGAGAGAGACCATCGGGGATTGCGGCGAAGCGGAAGCCGGGCAAGCCCTCGAGGGATTTGAGGCCTCTTGACTTGAGGAGACGTTTTGGTTGTACTCGGTGTTCACAAAGGTTATGTGAAAGCCTCTTTGGTGGAGAAGTTTGGCCAGTTTAAGCATTGGGGTAATGTGGCCTTGTGCTGGGTATGGGAGGCACACTGCGTGAGGCTTGTTTGCACCACTAATATGGAAAATATAAGACATCTTGTTTGGACGATCTTGGATTTGAAGGAGGATATCTTTCTGTCTCACCAATAAAAAATAATAAAACAAACTATCAGAAATTTGAATAACATAAGATAATATTTTCATATAAGATGATGAAATGAAAGATCTTTTTAATGTGTCACGCCGCCCCTAGGTGGCGGCTTTAGTGTAATTTAATTAGAATTAAAATCCCTAAATGATGACCAATTGGTCTTAAAATAAGGACTCCTTGAGAATTTATATACTCAGCCTATTGGTCAATTGTTAATAGGAAAAAAATTCATAAAAAGGATGAATTCATGTATTTCCTCACCATGACTGGAACTCACGTTTGAACAGTGAATCAAATGTGCAGAGAGCAAATAATACAAAGAATTAAGTGGTTTAAATATGAGAGCTATGTTCACTATATAATGAGAAAAATACATGTTTCCGTGATTCTCGAGATTCTATTTGCCATCTTCATTCCTGCCAAGTGCCAACACTCCCATGTCCAACTTTGCAGCATTTCGACTTAGGCCCTGTTCATTTCACCGATTCGAGTTCAGAATTTGAGTTTTGCTACACTAAAAAGCTCTTAAAAAAGTTACATCTAACTTTTTTACTACAATAAAAAGCTCTCATATAAAGTCATATCTCAACTCGAATTAAAAACTCAAATCAGCGAACTAAACGGGCCCTTAGTAATTTCTGTTGGGCGTCAACCTGCACGCTACTGAGCAAAGTATCATGTGGTGGAGCCACTTGAAGATGAGTGGGGGTAGCCGCCCCCACTCAATTTTTTTTTAAAAAAAAATATTATTTTTAAAAATTTTAAAATTTTACACTTAAGTTCTTATTAAAATAAATATATTTCTTTTATATCCTCCTAATAAGATAATTTGTTCAAAAAAATTTAGTATACGCTCTTATTAAAGTGAAAGGCTGGCTCCGCTAGTGATGCATGCCTGAGAGTACTATGAGAGATAGAGTGCATATATAATATAAGAAAGAAACATGCTTGAATTTCTTGAATTTTCCACGAGAAACTTATAGGGTGTTTGATATGAGGATTCATGTCATGATTTGAATTATGATTTGTGACTCGCTGCAGTATTTTTTCTAATAAAAATATACGTAAATTGAAAATAATTTTAAATCACAGTTCTGAATCCGTGAACCTAACGAGAGCTTAATATTAGTTGCCTAACAGATTAATTTTTTATTTTATGGTTCTTTTAGGCATAGTGGATTTTTTATTTTTAAGTTCAATAGGGAAAAAACTAAAAATAATAAATAAGAAAGGTAAATAAAAAATAATAAAAAAGTGTGAACATATGAATGATAAAGTGAAGTCAAGTCCCTAGTACGTTTATGTATATAAGTTTTCATATTTATTTTATTTTTGTATTTATATTTGTTCTAGTTCTATTTTTATTTTATTTAGTTCGGTTGTCTAGATAAAGTTAAGTTACAATAATCGCAATACTTAGCGGAAATTTAACACATAATCTCTATGAAGATGACACTCACTCATCTTTTACTATTAAAACTTAATACCGTACGTTTGCCCGCAAACAATATTCTATTAAGGGCTGGTCACTATTTCACCCATCATATTTAATTCTTCTTATAGCACAATTCAGAACTTGTAGTTAGTGCATTCAGATATTAGTTCAATTTTTAATGCCTATCTACATTATTGACATTATGCTACATTATTATAAGGAATGAGATAGAAAGATAAAACAAAATTAGGAAAAAATATTTTTCTAAATTTTTATGAAAAGTACGTGATATAAAATAGACTATTAAATTTATTTATGACAAAAAAATTGAATAGAAAATTTGAGTCTAAGTTTGATTTTAGTAACAGATGAGTTGAGAAAATTTGATTATTTATTAGCTAGATTAAATTTATTTATGACGAGAAAATTGAATAAAAATAAATAGTGTTATATTTTATAAAATATTGTTAAGTACGCTAATTTAAATGTAATTTTTATTCTTTTGGAGTTATTTTTAGGGAGATTTTCTGATACGCTGGTGTATCAGAAGGTCAAGTTTTTTCAACTATTAAATTTGCGTATTTTTTTATCTTCATGTGATTTTATGCATATTTAACCGTTAGAAAACCTAATCTACTGGTATATTAGTATATCAAAGAAGATCTCTTATTTTAAAAGTAATATTTAGTGTTTTCATAAGCGATAAATTTATTTTAATTTATTCATACATGTATGTGAATCTTTTTAGATGAATTATTAAGATAGTATTATGTAGAAGTTCTTCGCCAAAAAAAATTAAAGGGGAATCTTTTTACTGGGTATTGGTTTATTAACAAATAAGTTATTTTACTAATTTTAAAAACTAAGTTATGTTCACGCATCTTGTGTATAAATAAATTGAATTTACTGAAAATATAGCTTACAAATTTATTATAGTTATTTTAAGTGCACGTAAAAAAGCTTACAATCTCAATTTTAACCCCATCCCCAAAAAAAAAAAAAGATTATTTACAGAAGATTAATTGATTTGCTATAACTAGTGTTTTGAAATTTATATTAAACTTTTGTAGTCTTAACTATATATACTTCCTTTACACTATTGATCCAGTTCTTGAGAGAAAAGGACTTCAAACAAACAATTCCTCCTGTTAAGATTGAAGACGGTGAGATTATCACATATGAAAAGGCCACCGCTGCATTGAGGAGGGCTGTACACTTCTTTTCGGCATTGCAGGCTAGTGATGGGCATTGGCCCGCTGAAAATGCAGGCCCACTGTTCTTCCTCCCTCCTTTGGTCAGTGAGTTATTATTTTTTTATTAGAAAAAAATAAAAAATTTATTCTTAAGAATACACGAGTCTAGACATTAATCTCTTATTTTTTATAAATACCATTTTATTAGTGTAATTATTTCTTTAATTTGAGCCTAGTAGCTTTCCATTTTGACAACATTAATTGATACAAACTTTGTCGTTATTTGTATAGGTCATGTGTCTATACATCACAGGACACCTTAATACCATATTTCCCGCAGAGCATCGTAAGGAAATTCTTCGCTACATATACAATCATCAGGTATTGCATGTATTTGTTGTTTCTTTAAGTATGGCGTAAAAATATTCATTTTGAAATTTAATTAGCAATATGCTCACTAGTCCATATAACTTTCACTGTTTAGACCGAAGATGGTGGGTGGGGACTGCGTATAGAGGGCCACAGCACCATGTTTTGCACAGTTCTGAGCTACATTTGTATGCGAATACTCGGAGAAGGACCCGATGGCGGTCGAGACAATTCGTGTGCGAAAGCAAGAAAATGGATTCTTGATCATGGCGGTGTAACACACATACCCTCTTGGGGAAAGACATGGCTTTCAGTATGTTTAAAATTAAATCTCATAAAAATATAAATAAGTAATATTATATATATGTGTGTGTGTGTGTGTGAAGCAAGCAAGCTTTTGAAAGTTCATGGATATATAATATATTACAAATATAAAAAATGTTAATGTCCACTAATTTGTATCATTCTTTGTAGATACTTGGTGTCTTTGATTGGGCTGGAAGCAACCCCATGCCTCCTGAATTTTGGATTCTTCCTTCCTTTCTTCCTATGCATCCAGGT
This sequence comes from Morus notabilis, assembly GCF_000414095.1. NCBI lineage: Eukaryota > Viridiplantae > Streptophyta > Magnoliopsida > Rosales > Moraceae > Morus > Morus notabilis. The sequence goes on along the minus strand of NW_010368054.1, from coordinate 302,833 downwards.
ATACATATTATCTTATTTCATCAGTTTGAATAAATTGATCTCAATAATATTTAGGATATGCATTCTTATTTTCATACTTCTTATGATCATTTTCAGATGCTTTTCATCTTTTATTTGAATGAATAAATATTACAAATTCGGAAGAATTATATTCTATATCTTAACTTGGTAAAGATGCAAGGAATGAAAATGAAATGTATCATATATATATATATATATATGTAATAATCTATAATATATATGTGTCTAAAATTCGTCGACCATTCTCCTTTTGTTTAGAGAAGAGAAAGTTTTCACATGTCACTATTGTTTGCTTAATTTTGTAAGTCCTGACCAATTCCTAATTCCCCCAAAATGCAGCTAAAATGTGGTGCTACTGTAGAATGGTATACATGCCAATGTCATACTTGTACGGGAAAAGATTTGTTGGTCCAATTACACCTCTCATTCTACAACTGAGGGAGGAACTTTATACTCAACCTTACAATGAAGTAAATTGGAAGAAAGTACGACATCTTTGTGCAAAAGTGAGTAGAGATTGCAATAGCCAAACTAATGATCTATATTGCGCATATATACCTTTGTAAGTTTGCACATGCATATATATATATATATATATATATATATAATGACAACCATTATATGATCTTATTATAGGAGGATCTATTTTATTTTCACCCTTGGGTACAAGATCTACTTTGGGATGGTCTATATATTTTCTTCGAGCCGCTTCTTTCTCGTTGGCCATTAAACAAATTGATTAGAGAAAGAGCTCTTCAAGTGACAATGGATCATATCCATTACGAGGATGAAAATAGTAGATACATTACTATTGCATGTGTGGAAAAGGTAACAGAGCAATGTCTGTTTTACGTTGTACAAGACTACAAACTATACATCTTTTTGGTGCTCATAATTAATGTTGCTTATGTGAACTAGGTATTGTGTATGCTTGCTTGTTGGGTTGAAGATCCAAATGGGGACTATTTTAAAAAGCACCTTGCAAGGATTCCTGATTACTTGTGGGTTGCTGAAGATGGAATGAAGATGCAGGTAATTCTATTCACTACTCTAATATTTCATTTAGAGCATAGCTATAAAGCATCGGTGGTCTGAGTACCATCCACTAATAAAAAGTGATTTTCAGTGGAACCCACATGTAGAGTCCACTATTTATTAGTGATCGTGCTTAGCACTGGTGGTGCCTCTAAATATCTTTCTTTCATTTATAAGGTTTATTGTCAATAATATATCCATCATTACTCTCTCTTTCTAGCTTTCAATGTGCTTGTTAATTACATATGTCTCAGGTTTGCATGCACTTTTCTTGATAAATTCACTAAGGAATATACCAAAGTTTGAATAGTATTCATAATCTTAGGCCCCATTCATTTCGTTGATTCGAGTTTAGAATTCGAGTTTTACTACAGTAAAAAGCTCTCACAAACAGTCACATCTAACTTTTTTGCTTCAATAAAAAGCTCTCACATAAAGTCACATCTCAACTCGAATTAAAAATTTGAATCAGCGAACTAAACATGCCCTTAGTGTTAGCGCGCATGCCGTAGAGCAAAACTCTTGCATGAATAGAACATGAAACAACAAGAGTAAGAATGCAACTAATATTTTCAAATAATTAATCTACAGAGCTCTGGAAGCCAGGAGTGGGATACTGGTTTTGCCGTTCAAGCTTTGCTTGCTAGTAATCTCACACACGAAATTGGACCAACTCTTGCCAAAGGTCATGACTTCATAAAGAAATCTCAGGTTTCATCCTTTCTTTAATAAGAAAGTTAACATCTATAGCACCATTTATCAAAATCATTCATTTTTCTAATTAAAATGGCTAAGAAGGGTCTAATTTCTATGCATAACATCATCAGGTGAAAGAGAATCCTTCGGGCAACTTTAAAAGTATGTATCGCCACATCTCTAAAGGATCATGGACATATTCTGATCAAGATCATGGATGGCAAGTTTCTATTTGCACCGCAGAAGGTTTAAAGGTAACTTAATTAAGTCAATCCTTAAATTTAGCTATATATATTCAATTCCTTTTTTTTTTTTAATATATCTAACCCAATCCTATACTTTATCTAGACTTGCCTGTTGCTCTCTTCTATGCCACCGGAGATTGTTGGTGAAAAATTGGAACCTAAGCGACTCTATGATGCTGTAAATGTTATACTTTCTCTTCAGGTAAGTAATTTTTTTAATAAAAGAAATGGATAGCTCACTCTTAACTATGACTTATAGTTACGCCTATAAAATATATCAATCATTTGTCTGGTGAAGTGTGTGAAAAATTAAACTATTTAAAATGTTGCATTTTTACTTCTTCTAATCAATGGCTGAAGCACAATATTAAATTATATATTTGTACAAAAGGGCCAATGATGAACTTAATTTTCATTGATGACAGAGTAAGAATGGCGGTTTAGCTGCTTGGGAGCCGGCAGGAGCACAAGAGTGGTTGGAAGTAAGGACTTGGATAATCTCTAGTCTATATATTTGTTGACATCCCTTATTTGAGTGAGTTCTTTTAAAATAACAACCCTTGATTAACCGATATTTTTGTTCTATAATCTTTTAATATGGTTTAAACTCAGGTACTTAATCCCACTGAGTTCCTTGCAGACATTAATATTGTCGAGTACGAATACGTAGAATGCACTTCAACAGCAATCCAAGCACTGGTTTTGTTCAAGAAGTTGTACCCTAGACACAGAAATATGGAAATTGAAACTTCTATAACAAATGCTGTTGGGTTCCTACAGGACATACAAATGCCAAATGGCTCATGGTACCCTTTTCTGCTACTTACATGGCAGTGAAATTAAGAGGGTGTTTGGTATGAAGATTCGTGTTATGATTCGAATCATAGTTCGTGGCTCGTTACAGTATTTTCTCTCACAAAAAATATACGTAAACTGAGAATGATTCTGAATCCGTGAACCAAACGTCCACTAACTTATTGAACATATATTAATTATAATATGCTATATTTTACATATGCTTATTGAACATATATTAATTATAAAGGTAGCTGGGGTGTTTGCTTTACATATGCCACATGGTTTGCTTTGGGAGGACTAGCAGCTGCTGGCAAGACATACAATAACAATTCTACCATTCAAAAAGCAGTTGAATTTTTACTCACAACACAAAGAAATGATGGGAGTTGGGGTGAGAGCTATCTTTCATGCCAAAACAAGGTAACAAGAACTAGTAACAAAAGTAGAAGTAGAATCTAAAAGCTATACGTACCACCTTTTATAAATAACTTAAAAAGTGTATTAGATTTTGTGTGAAGTGTGTACTTTTTGTAACATTTTACCAAACACCATAATTACATTATTTATTTTGTGCGAAGTACTTTTAAGAGCTATAGAAGCAATTCCAAACTCATCCATATTTTGCAAACTATAAAGTAGAAGTCGAAGTAGAAAAATACTACATAATAAATAGATTCTTAATTAAATGGTTTTTTTACATATAAAAAGTTTTTGTCACTACGAGCTTTTATAGTAACAAATTGGAGCTCTTATTTATCTTATGAATTTTGATTATATAATAAGTTGTGCTCCTTAAACAGAAGATTATGACCCGTTTGTAACTACTGTTTAAATCCTTTTGTTATAGTGTTTTCCCTCACAAAATTTAAACTTTTGTTAAAATATTTATGTTCAAACCTAAGAACCAAATGGATAATTGTTTTTGTATTTGGTTATGCAGGAATACGTACCTTTTGAAGGAAATCGATCTAATTTAGTACAGACTGCATGGGCGATGATGAGCCTAATACATGCTGGCCAAGAAGAAAGAGATCTAAATCCTCTTCATCGTGCGGCAAAGTTGATCATTAATTCTCAAATGGATAATGGTGATTTTCCACAAGAGGTAAGATAACCTCATTTTGTTTTTGTCTTGAATATATTTTTATTATTATCTTTTCAATTGTTTACTTATGAAATAGTTCTTCAACCAATTTATTATGGCAGGAAATGACGGGAGGTTTCAAGAGGAATTGTATGCTACATTATGCAGCATATAGAAACATCTACCCACTTTGGGCGCTTGCAGAATACCGTAGGCAGATTCCACTACCTTCCAAGGCATGAGTCAAGCACACATATGATAAAATGATATTTTCCAATTTACACATATTTTTCTTTTATCTTTTCGAAAGAATTGGCCGTTTGATTCGATTTTATATTAATTTTATTATCATATCTCATATACCATGTTTAGGAAAATGTTGTACATTAAAAACAAAAAAAAATGTATAAATACTATACAAAATATAAAAAGAATATCGATTATGTCTTCTTCTTGCATTATTATGCACATCTCCATTTAATTCGATCTACTCTTGTGTTTGGCCAGGTTTGACATTACATAATTTATCTTCTATTACCTTTTTTAGTCGTTCAGTCTATAAGAATAATCCTTCTGCCACAAACGACATTTTCTATGAAACAAATTCAGATTAAATACTCCCTTACAATGATGCGTGGCAACAAAGTCACTTCCATTTTCTACGGAATTTATTGCTTATTTGGTTTGAGAGTACAAACTATGTGGTTTGAACTATAATTTAAATTTTATGAGAAAAAACACTATAGCATAACTTTTTAAATTTAAAATTTTTGTTAGAGAAAATATTATTTGAATCAAAACTAAAGTAGCTTGAACTCTCAAACCAAACATGCACTTAACGTTTTGGAACCGCCTCTACTTGTTGCACCAGCCAAGAAAAACTTGTTAATTTTTATTATATATATTTAACATATTTCTAGGAATATAGTTAATTATATTATTTTCTATTTTTGAAAAAGAAAAAAATCATTACCCTAAAAAAATCAAATGTTCGTTGTAATTATGGTTGAGAAAAGGTTTATAAATAGGGTATTTTCAATGGTTTGGTTTGATTTCAAAATCTCCAAACCTATCTATAATTAGTTTGGCTGTGTTACACCTAGGTTTGGTTTGGATGTCTAGCCTTAGTCCATAAATAGGCTAAATTAAAGACGTGAGTATTACTATTTTAGCCGTAGAATATTAATATGACTTTTGTAATAAATTAGATATTTGATAATATATTTATAACAATAAATAAAATTGAATTCTTATCACGACACATCATTAAATCTATATAAATATAACCATTAAAAACTCGTTCGCTATATAAATATTATGAATATTTATGAATATAGATGTGAGTTACGTCGATCCCTTGGCACGTAGCTGACAACTCCACTCACTCCCTTGAGATAATCTCAATAAACGTGGCCCATGCCTGCATTAATTATTAGTCTAATTCTTATTTTGTCAGAGTTTTTATGTATCTTCATATTGCTTTATGGTTTAACATTCTTATATAAAACTAATCAATAAAGCGAACGCATAAAATCGGACCAACTAGATTTTGTTGAGGCACCCCTATCGATCGATAGGAAAAAAAAAAAAAAAAAACTAAAACAGAAAAAAAATTAAAAACTAAAACAAAATCCCGGCCACCAAAACTAAAGAGGAAGATAAAAGAAAGAAAAAAAAACATAAAAGATTTAATGCGAATGCATAATGTACATATATAAACATAGAAAAATATAGAGACTTTAGTTGTAAAATGAACTACCAACGAATTGCACGTAAGTACAAATTGTAATTATAAAATCTAGTGAATTAACGTATATTGTTAAATCTCCTAAAATCAAGAAATTGTCTAATTTGAAAATTGCTACAAATAAATTCAAACTACTAACAAAGATAACTATATTCAAAATGTTAAAATTTCCTGATATGTCCCTAAAAATGGAGCTCCAATGGGGGATTCTAATCTTGAAATGTAATAGACCAAACCAGTATGGATGACTCTAAAGACTTTGAGGCTCTTTTTTCTTTGACTTATCACTTTTTTTTTTTTTGCTTTTCCCTTTTTTTTTTTTTTGAATTTTTAAGAAAACAAAGATTTTTTTTTTGAATTTTTGAGAAAACAAAGATAAATGGAGACAGTTGCATAGCGATGACAATCGTCGAAAGTGCATGAGCAATAATCATCAAGGGTGCAGAGGAGCAAATCATTGAGAGCGTCGGGATATTAGGAAATATGAACGAGAACTGCCGAATTTGGAGAAAATTCCTTATTCGTTCCACTAACTGAGATCTAAAACTTTTCTGTTTTGATCAAGAGCTAATTCGGCAGTTCATTAACTCGTTTACACATAGACACGTTTTTACGTCAAAAGGACCATTTTATCATGGTTTTATTTTCTTGCTGGTTTCTTTAAGTCTGAAAAATTCAAACCTAATGACTTTACTAAAAGTAAGGAGATAGTCTAAATAGTCGTGTCATATAAACTTATTTTCATGCCAAGTTATAAATCTTATGCCATATGTACATAAAGTTTTGCATTTTCTAAGAAAAACCTCAACTGAGTTTCACCAAGTTTCATGATTTAGACTTAATCCAACTGAAGCTCACACTTTATAACTAAATACCATCACATAGTCATCATCAATATAAACATTCTAGATCTAACATATTTCCAAAGATCTCAATATCCATAAAGAGTTTCATTTTCCAACATAATGACACCAAGGATACAAACTTTTCTTCAAAAGTTCAAACTTTATACCTAATTGCTCATGGTGGGACTTTCTTCCCTTCTTTGATTCCTGAAGCTCCTTGGATCCTTTTGAAATCTTGATCCTCTTCTAGGAAAAACAAATTTTTAGAACCTAATCTAAAGCTTGATCCTCACTCCCATCTCTCAATTTCCCTCTCTTCCCAGAGATCCCTTACTTTCTCTCTCTTCTACCATTTTTTCCTCTCACTAGAACACCTGCCATCTTCAAACATCATCATAAACTTTGCCAAAGATCTCAACGTGCAACCTCTGCAGCTCAGATTCCTGGGCTTGCAGCCGCATCAATCTCCATCTATACTTGCCCACGTTACGTGGACGCCATAGTCGAATTCTTGATCAATGATCTTCGCAGATTTGACACCACAATGTTGTTGTCACCACAACACGATCAACGGCCGAATTTGGTTTAATGAACTCCGACCCTGGATTTGACACCACAAAGGATCGTCGCCATCGTTTCAATCTCCTCCGCCACCTTTTGTAATCATTGTCACGGCTACCATTGCCGATGTCGCAATCTCTGATGCCGGAAGTGAATTTTACATTTAACTCGTATTTCTTATAATATCCTAATTAAAAGTAAATTAATAGTTTAGTCAGTAAATAAACTAGTGATTTAAGGGTAATATTAATGTTATTATTCATGAAAATTTTAGGTATTAAAGGAAGAAAAAAAAGTGGTTAATTCAAGCAATCTTTCTAGAAATTGGTATGGACAACAATTAAATGTGTGATCTTTTTTTTTTAAAGAGACTTGTAGAATTAACCTTTAAGAGTGAATGAGTCTGAATTTTTACTCATCATTCTTGATTAATACTCTTTTATTCGTATAGTTATTTGACTAAAAAACTTATTAATCAAGAGTAAATGATAGAAAGATTAGTGCACAATGAGTGGTTATATTCCCTCCCATAAAATTTATAAATACACCAAATTAATTAATACAATTCCTAATATATATTTAAAAGATCTATCCTTTTATAGATATTTTTGTATGATTCCAAATTTGGCCCCCTCATACACCCACACCCACCCCACTTATATTTTAATTTTATCTTGTATTATAAAGAAATAATTAACAAATCTTAACAATAATAAAGTTTTTCTCATTCTCAAAAAACAAAAAAAAAAACAAAAAAACAAAAAACACTAAGAAGAAAAACCACTTACGTACGTTATACGAGCATAGAACAACAAGTGAGATTTGGAACATTTTTCAACATAAATACCACGTTTTTGTTTAGAGGAACGTAAATATTACAATTGAAATACCCATAAAGTATTTATAAAGAAAATGATTTTGGAAGCCATAAATAGTGTCTCTTACGCATTATTATATGAAAAGTCAACCAATATTTCTACTTGTAGCTTATATGATTTATATATAAAAAGATGTCATCTTTAACATAATTTCATTGTAAGGTAATTAAATCTATAAGAAATGTAGATTATAATTTAGTTGCGTCTATTTATAAATGTTAGGGGTACAAATAGAATTTATCTTTAAAAATTTGAGTCTCTAGAAGCCAATTTCTCTTCCACTTAAACTCACACCTTCCAATAAATTAAGCTTATAATCAGCCAATAAATAAAGGTTTATGCCATGAAAATGCAATGAGTACGAGAAGTTTACATTTTTACCCTTGTCTATTGCAAAATGGACGTTTTGGGTTTGTTGGGATTTGTTTCCCAATTTGTGTATTGATTGTAATCGGATTTGATTGGCATTATTTTGGGAATGTTTTGCTGGGATGATTGCGTTTGGAAATGTCTTTGCAGCTGGCAAGTTTCCTTTGGCAGGTTTCAAAAAAATCCAGAAACTTGTTTTAGTTTCTATTTTTCTGAGTCAACTATTGATTCAAAGATAGAAAATTGATTTGATTGATTCTTGATTGAGATTTCATAGCTGGATGATCTTCCTCTGCCTCCTAAGAACGTGTCCAGGTTCATATATCAGTTTTGGGAAGATTTTAGAATTAAAAGAAGATTGATTCGTCTGGTTTTGGCAAAGTTGGCCGTAACAGCTATGTTGCAGTGTTGTTGCAACAAGATCTGCAACAGATGTGGTTCAGCGAATTAATTAAAGATGTGTCAAGCTATTCACAGCTTGCTTACTTATTGAAAGTGTTCCTTAAGTCTTTGTAAGTCTCTTGATGACTTTTTACTGGGTTGTGAGACAGGGGTGAGCACTTGTATTGAGAGAGATGATTTGAGTGTTTTTCGGGAGATAAACTTAGTTGGAGGGATTCCAATGTTTAAAGTCGAGGGGATCTCGCTGTTCAAGTCCATTGGGAAAATTGCAAGTTCATAGGCGTCTTCTTAGAGAGGGAGTCTCGGGTAGATTAAGTCCAATTGAATTGTAAAAGAGTTCTTAGTGGATTGTTCATCATCTGGGCGTGGCCCCGCGGAGTAGGGTGTTACCGAACCGCGATACCATTTCTCTCGTGTTCTTTTATTTTATGTTTCTGTATTATTCATACTGTCTTAAAAAGTGTTAAAAGACTAAAATCGGTACTTACAGGGTTCTTACGCCTTCCAAACATTTTTAACTACAATGTATAGACCCTAAAATTTCCCCATATTAAGTTTTGTTGAAATTCTACTCCTATTTTTTTTTACCCATATTTCCATATTTATTTTTTACAAATTGGGTCCCTCTAAAAAAAAAAAAATCGGTAAAGACACTTAGCTAGTGGCAATTTGAAAGTTTAGTTAATATAGATTAGAAATAGCTTGTCACCTAATTGAATAACAAACATGAAATAACACCAATTGATTTAGCATATTTAGACATATTGTCCATCTATCAAACACCATAACAGTCAATGAAAGTTTACAATAACCAATATTGTATCCACCAAAAACAAAAAACCATCGGCGTCTTCTTAGAGAGGGAGTCTCGGGTAGATTAAGTCCAATTGAATTGTAAAAGAGTTCTTAGTGGATTGTTCATCATCTGGGCGTGGCCCCGCGGAGTAGGGTGTTACCGAACCGCGATACCATTTCTCTCGTGTTCTTTTATTTTATGTTTCTGTATTATTCATACTGTCTTAAAAAGTGTTAAAAGACTAAAATCGGTACTTACAGGGTTCTTACGCCTTCCAAACATTTTTAACTACAATGTATAGACCCTAAAATTTCCCCATATTAAGTTTTGTTGAAATTCTACTCCTATTTTTTTTTACCCATATTTCCATATTTATTTTTTACAAATTGGGTCCCTCTAAAAAAAAAAAAATCGGTAAAGACACTTAGCTAGTGGCAATTTGAAAGTTTAGTTAATATAGATTAGAAATAGCTTGTCACCTAATTGAATAACAAACATGAAATAACACCAATTGATTTAGCATATTTAGACATATTGTCCATCTATCAAACACCATAACAGTCAATGAAAGTTTACAATAACCAATATTGTATCCACCAAAAACAAAAAACCATCATTTATTAGCTTCTTCACTTGTTCATCACTATATGTCATCAGGACGATTGCTAAGAAGTTAGTTTTTTAGGGTAAAATCTCGAATTCACCACTAAAAAGATTATCCTTTTTCTTCTTTTCTGCTTCCGTGGTTGATCCAAATTCTGTGGTGAATGAAGGTTGCAATGAAGCGGTTGGTTTCTTCATCTTCTTATCTCTTTCATTTGGTTACGCTTACTCAACAACTTTGTCTACCAGTCTTCTTTTCTCCTTTTTTGACAAGTCTATTTCTCATTCTCTCGTATGATAATTTGTTATTGGCTTCTTTTTCATTCTTAGCTTTTCCTTCATTCACATCATTGAAAAAAAAAATTAGGTTATTTTTTGACTGTGCAGTGTCCAAGTCCAAACTAGTACATAGTCTTGATTGACTGGAGTCAATCTCTGATTTACTGAACAAGTTATACGTGCTCTTCAACGACACTTTTATTCAGCTTGTTCTTCAAAGCTAAGCTTATCTACTAGTACATAGTCAATCATTGATCTATTGGAGCCAATCACTGATTGACTGAACAACTTAATACCTATTCATCAACGTTAGTTGTATTGGTTTGTTCTTCAAAGCTAAGCTTATCTTGCTCTCTTTGGTCCAGATGTGCATTTGAATTCATGAGCCAATCAATCTCTAGAAAAAAAAAAACAATCAATCAGTATTTTTTTTTTCAGTTTAGACTAGAGCATATATTCAAGTCGGTGATTCTGATTTATTTGCAGGAATTTTTTGAGAGAAAATTTTTGAATTCAAATTCTTTGTGAAAAAAAAAAAACACTATAACAGAACCCAAATCATGGTTCAAATATAATTACCAAACAAGTTCTCTCACCGATAAACTGGATTAACGTTGATAAATTGTACTTAATCAATCAATATTTTTGTTTCAGTTTACACTGTACTCATTCACCGATAAATTATACTCAATCTTAAAGTTAAGTGGCTCGAATTCACCACTAACAAGATTATCCAAATTCTGTGGTGAATAGAGATTGCAATGAAGCTGTTGCTTTTTTCGTCCTCTTAACTCCTTCATTTGGTTTCGCTTCCAAATCAATCAGTATTTTTGTTTCACTTTGGACTGTACTTAAGCACCGATGAACTGAATTCCTCTTCTATTCTTCTATTCTATTCTTCTATTCTTCTTATAATGCCAAATTAGTACATAGTCAATCATTGATTGACTCGAGTCAGTCCTTGATTGACTAAACAAGTTATACCTGCTCCTGAACGACAATTATATTGGTTTGTTCTTCAAAGGTAAGCTTATCTTGCTCTCTTTGGTCCAGATGTGCATTTGAGTTCAGCCAATCAATCTTTAGGGGAAAAAAAAAAACAATCAATCAGTATTTTTGTTTCGCTTTAGACTGTACTTAAGCACCGATAAACTGAATTCCTCTTCTATTCTTCATCACTTAATTTCAAACTCTTTGACTACAAGCTGCAATGATCAATTAACCATACAATCAATTACAATACTAATACTAATGTGCTACATAGTCTGATAAGGATATACGATCAAGTTGAGAAAGTCAAGGGAGGAAATCAAGGGATTTCCACGTTTGAATATCTTTTGTAATTATCTGTAATTATGTCATTTATTTGTATTATTAGATAGTTACTCAATTTGTTTTGTTTCCTATATTTCTGTGCTAATATAATCTGTATATATGTTAACCACATCAATGAGAATAGCATGCCATAATTCTTCAATTTCTCTTTTTCTAAAATCCTTTATGGTATCAGAGCGGGTTGCTCTTTAATTTTTTTTTTCCAGCCACGTTCTTCAATCTTCAGCAAGCCTTTCATCCCCCTAATTCCAATGGCTAACGAGAATACTCAAATCATCCCTAATGCCCAGGAACCCACAAAACCACAAACCATGATTACTATCCATAACTCCATTAAACTCACACCCACCAACTATCTTTCTTGGAAAACCCAAATGGAAGCCATTCTCATCGGCTATGACCTACAAAAATTCCTTGATGGGTCCCACCCTGCTCCTCCAACCACCATCACCACCAATAATGCTGTCACCACTAATCCTGCATACCAAACATGGCTACGTCAAGACAAACTATTATTTGGAGCACTTGTCGGCACTCTCTCACCCAATCTAGTTCCTCTCATCACCCAATCTAAAACCTCCTATGAAGCCTGGCAAATACTCGCCAACACCTATGCTCGACCATCTCGTGGCCATATCAAGCAACTCAAAGACCATCTAAAAAACATCACCAAAGGCTCTCAGTCCATTACAGACTACATGCAGTCCATTAAAACCCGAGCCGATGAACTTGCTGCTCTTGGTAAGCCTTTTGACCATGAAGATCTGATTGAAAAAGTACTTGAAGGCCTTGATGAAAATTATCAGTCCATCATTGATGCTGTCAATGGTCGTGATTCCACCATTTCTTTTGATGAACTCCATGAAAAACTCATCAACAAAGAATTGTCTCTCCGTAATAAGATAAGCCCCTCACCCCTACCGGCATCTGCTCATGCCACCAATGTTCGCTCCACTCCATGGTCTGTCACCAATCGCACTCATCGGCTCCCTAGGTCCACTTCCACACCCACTCAAGGTATCATAAGAAATTCTCCCACCGACACCCGCGCCAACCATCCTCCTGCTCGTCCATTCCTTGGTCGCTACCAATGGTACAGTACTCAAGGTCATGTAGTCTCACGCTGTCCTCTTTTCCGTCAACAATTTCCGCATGTGCAACCACCTCCTCGTCCCGGCAATTCATCACAATCTCGACCACCGGCTCTCTGGCAAGCTCAAGCAAATGTTGCAACCACCCTTCCCCCCAACACCACATGGCTACTTGATAGTGGCGCCTCACATCATCTCACCACTGACCTACATAATCTTGCTCTCCACAGTCCTTATGATGGCACAGATGAAATTATGGTCGGCGATGGCTCTGGTCTCCCCATATCTCACACTGGTTCCACCTCTCTTACCACTCCCTCTCACTCTTTTACTCTATCTAATGTTTTATGTGTTCCCACCATGAAACGTAATCTTATTTCTATTTCTCAATTTTGCGAGTCTAACAATACTTCCATTGAGTTCTTACCCTCTTCTTTTCATGTGAAGGATCTTCGCACGGGGACAATCCTTTTGCAGGGTCGGACTAAAGATGGTGTGTATGAATGGCCACTCTCCACTACGCAGTCACCTTTAATTGCATTTTCTAGTGTCAATACCACTTTGTCCGAGTGGTATCATAGGCTAGGTCATCCTTTTTTGTCAATCTTCAAAAATATTATGTCTTCGTTTCATTTAGATGTCTCTCATCCGTCCAATTTCAATTTTAATTGTAATTCGTTTCCATGTAATAAAAGTCATAAATTACCATTTTCTACTTCTACTCTCTTTACCTCTTCCCCTCTTGAAGTTATATTTACTGATATATGGACATCACCAGTCTACTCTATTGATAACTTCAAATACTCTGTCATATTTGTCGACCATTTTACAAAATATATCTGGCTTTATCCCCTCAAACGCAAATCCGACACTCATGATGTCTTTGTGCGCTTTAAGGCCCTAGTGGAAAATTTCTTTAACCGTCCAATCATAACTTTCTACTCTGACAATGGAGGGGAATATCAAGCTCTCTCCTCATTCTTAACAGTCAACAGGGTCTCACATCTCACTTCTCCACCTCACACTCCTGAACACCATGGGTACTCTCAACGTCGTCATCGTCACATTGTCGAAACGGGTCTTTCTCTCCTTACACATGCATCCATGCCTCTATCATATTGGCATTTTGCCTTTTCTACTGCCGTCTACCTCATCAATCGCCTTCCTACACCAACTCTAAATCACCTTTCACCATATCTCAAACTCTTTGGCATACTCCCTAACTACTCCAAACTTCGAAGCTTTGGATGTCTCTGCTATCCTTGGCTTCGCCCATACACATCCCACAAACTCGAGTCTCGTTCCTCTCCTTGCGTCTTTGTCGGGTATTCTCCCACTCAAAGTGCCTATCTATGTCTTGACACATCCACCGCTCGTCTATACACTTCCCGTCATGTCCGCTTTGTCGAGTCAATTTTTCCCTTTGCCACTTCTTATACTTCTTTTCCTCGCGCCACTTCATCCCCCATCTCTGAATGGTGCTCTATGACTTTACCAGTCGTGGCCACACCATCGATGAATGCCGGCTCTGCTCCCCCATCAGGTCTGCTCACTCCTACCTCCCCAAGCCAACCTCAACACCCAAGCCAAAATAATACCACCTGTGCCACACCTACACCAGAGCCCGACAACCATTCCAGTGCGCCCGTGCCAGAACTCTCACCCTCACCTCGTGTCATAGTCACTC
>NW_010368054.1:253342-284508 GCF_000414095.1 Morus notabilis | reverse complement strand
TACCTCTTCCCCTCTTGAAGTTATATTTACTGATATATGGACATCACCAGTCTACTCTATTGATAACTTCAAATACTCTGTCATATTTGTCGACCATTTTACAAAATATATCTGGCTTTATCCCCTCAAACGCAAATCCGACACTCATGATGTCTTTGTGCGCTTTAAGGCCCTAGTGGAAAATTTCTTTAACCGTCCAATCATAACTTTCTACTCTGACAATGGAGGGGAATATCAAGCTCTCTCCTCATTCTTAACAGTCAACAGGGTCTCACATCTCACTTCTCCACCTCACACTCCTGAACACCATGGGTACTCTCAACGTCGTCATCGTCACATTGTCGAAACGGGTCTTTCTCTCCTTACACATGCATCCATGCCTCTATCATATTGGCATTTTGCCTTTTCTACTGCCGTCTACCTCATCAATCGCCTTCCTACACCAACTCTAAATCACCTTTCACCATATCTCAAACTCTTTGGCATACTCCCTAACTACTCCAAACTTCGAAGCTTTGGATGTCTCTGCTATCCTTGGCTTCGCCCATACACATCCCACAAACTCGAGTCTCGTTCCTCTCCTTGCGTCTTTGTCGGGTATTCTCCCACTCAAAGTGCCTATCTATGTCTTGACACATCCACCGCTCGTCTATACACTTCCCGTCATGTCCGCTTTGTCGAGTCAATTTTTCCCTTTGCCACTTCTTATACTTCTTTTCCTCGCGCCACTTCATCCCCCATCTCTGAATGGTGCTCTATGACTTTACCAGTCGTGGCCACACCATCGATGAATGCCGGCTCTGCTCCCCCATCAGGTCTGCTCACTCCTACCTCCCCAAGCCAACCTCAACACCCAAGCCAAAATAATACCACCTGTGCCACACCTACACCAGAGCCCGACAGCCATTCCAGTGCGCCCGTGCCAGAACTCTCACCCTCACCTCGTGTCATAGTCACTCTCTCCAAACGCAACATCTATAAACCAATTCAAAAGCTTAACCTCACTGCCCAACTCCAACAACCTACCCTTGAACCCACCACTGTTACCCAAGCCCTCAAGGACCCAAAGTGGCGACAAGCTATGTCTGAAGAGTTTGATACCTTACTACGTAATGGGACATAGGACCTAGTGCCATCTCATCCCACTCAAAATTTGGTTGGTTGTAAGTGGATCTTTCGCACTAAATATTTACCTAATGGCTCTATAAACAGGTACAAAGCTCGATTGGTTGCTAAAAGCTTCCACCAACGCCCTGGAATTGACTACTCTAAAACCTTCAGTCCAGTCATCAAACCTACCACTGTCCGTCTTGTTCTCAACCATGTGGTCAGCCAGGGTTGGTCACTCAGACAACTTGATGTCAACAATGCCTTTCTTCAAGGCACTCTCACTAAGGAAGTGTTTATGTCTCAACCTCCGGGCTTCATTGATTGCGATCATCCTCATCATGTCTGCAAGCTATGCAAGGCTATCTATGGCCTCAAACAAGCCCCACGTGCCTGGTATCATGAGTTGCGCCAATTTCTTCTCCAATTTGGCTTCACCAATTCTATTGCCGACACCTCCTTGTTCATCTTCAACAACCGTGGCACCATCCTTTATCTTCTAGTCTATGTCGACGATATCATTATCATTGGGAATAATGTCGAAGCAGCGCAGACTTTCATTCAAAAACTTTCTAAGCGCTTTTCTCTCAAGGACCTTGGTCCCCTGACATACTTCCTTGGAGTGGAAGTTACCTCCCACCCCAATGGTCTTTTCCTCAGTCAACGCAAATACATTGCCGATCTACTTAACAGAACTCACATGACTGAAGTCAAGCCTGCTCCTACACCACTAGCAACTAGTCCGATTCTCACTTTACAATCCGGAACCCCACTATCTGACCCGACTGAGTATCGAACAGTTGTTGGAAGCCTCTAGTATCTCTCCCTCACTCGGCCGGATGTTGCATATATGGTGAACAAACTTTCTCAGTTTATGCATCAACCGACAAGTGACCATTGGAATGCAGTCAAACGTCTGCTGCGGTATCTCTGTGGCACCTTAGATCAGGGCATCACACTTCGTCGGACCTCCCCACTAGCACTTCATGCCTTTTCTGACGCTGATTAGGCAGGTAACAAAGATGATTTCACCTCCACTAGTGCATACATAATCTATCTGGGCCACAATCTTATTTCTTAGAGCTCTAAGAAACAATGAACTGTGGCTCGCTCTTCCACTGAGGCTGAATACTGAGCGGTGGCCTCTACTGCTTTGGAAATTCGTTGGATTTGCTCTCTCCTCACAGAACTCGGTGTCACTCTTCCCCAACAACCAGTTATTTATTGTGATAATGTTGGAGCAACAAATCTCTGTTCCAATCTGATCTTTCACTCGCGCATGAAACATGTTGCTCTTGACTATCACTTTATCCGAGAAGAAGTTCAAAATGGTTTGCTACGAGTGTCACACATCTCTGCCTCTGATCAACTCGCCGACGCTCTTATTTTTTTGACGCTCTTACCAAACCTCTTGCTCGTCCTCAGTTTGACTCACTCAAGGCCAAGATTGGACTTGCTCCACGGCCGTCCATCTTGCGGGGGCATGATAAGGATATACGATCAAGTTGAGAAAGTCAAGGGAGGAAATCAAGGGATTTCCACGTTTGAATATCTTTTGTAATTATCTGTAATTATGTCATTTATTTGTATTATTAGATAGTTACTCAATTTGTTTTGTTTCCTATTTCTGTGCTCATATAATCTCTATATATGTTAACCACATCAATGAGAATAGCATGCCATAATTCTTCAATTTCTCTCTTTCTAAAATCCTTTATAGTCAATCACTGATTCATAGAAGTCAATCATTGATTGATTCAACCAGAGGACAATTTATATCAATCAATTATTTGCAAATATACTACATAATCAATCAGTGATAGACAAAAATTAATCATTGATGGACTCAACCAGTTAAGCAAAATAAATATACTTATATCGCTTGACTCAAAGACTTTGCTCAATTGGTTCCATGAGGGTTGTTGTTCTGATGTCCAATTCAAAATTCTTGGAATAGAGCTCCCAACCTTTTGGTTAAATTTCTTCTCAGCCAAGCGTGGAATTGTGTCCAAATTTCCTCTTGTTTTCTTTAGGCATTCTATCATTAGGTCATACGACATCCTACCCCATGGATAGCTACCAAACTGAGCAACGTGGTGCCTATTGTTATTCAGTGATTCACTAAAGAGACAGTCAATCAAATAGTGTCAATCATTGATAGACCTTGGCTATCAGTGATTGACAAAAGAAAGAGTTAATCCAATAGAGTCAATCGCTCATATACCCTAGTAAATTAGTGGTGAACTCAACTATATAGGATCCACGTTTTCCAAATAAGTAATATGTACCAAATTATGTTAAAAACACGGCCTATTCCCGTTATCGATAAGATGCCTCACTGTTTAACTATCTATTCATTTGGGAATATTGACAAAATGGGTGTATCTGAAAGATCATGGGGTATACATCATAAGATGTTCACAGTTGACTCCAACATCAGATATTAAGTGCTACTACTTTAAACTTAGAAGGGTATTGGTTGAACTTAGAATCCCAGTAACAGAACCTATGAAAACTTACTGTGACAATCTGTCCACTATCAGCATAGCAAAGAACCTAGTATATCATGACAGAACAAAACATATAGAGATCGATAGACATTTTGTCAAAGAAGAGTTAGAAACCGGCATAATATCACTTCAGTATATCCCAACTGCCCAACAGATTGCAGACATCCTAATTAAGGCGATACCGAGGAAGACGTTTGAAAGTCTTAATTCCAAGCTAGGTTTACTCAACATCTATAACCTAGCTTGAGGGGGAGTGTGGAATTCCGTGATGTATGTCCTAGCTTCCAGGAAATTGATGCTGTAAATTAGGTTGATTTGTGTCCTAGAATAAAGGGATTTGGGTATTATTCTACCCGATTTCTTGATTAGTTCTTTTTTATTTTTTAGTTTTTCAGCCGGATTTCGTTCCTTAATTCCAGGAACTGATTTCCTTCCCTTCACTATTTATATCTGTAATGTTTCTGATTCAATAAGGAGAATAAGATAATATTTATTCCCAAAATCTACATAAAGAGTATCCGATTCTTCATGATATTCTACTTCCTGGGCTCATGTCATAAGGACTAATGTAAATACTTGAAAAGTTAAAAGGAACAGTCATTAGCCGTTCAAAACTTAAACTCACCAAGAATGAAACTGCGGTTTGTAGACTAGGAGACCAGTTCACTAAGTAAGACCCTAAAAGAAGGAAAATCAATAAAAAAACAAAAGAATTATATCTTTATAGTTAAATCTGTATAATAATGCTTAATACGAATCAGTGGCATTTTTTCTTTTCAATCTAGGCTGATATGAATCCAAAAACTGTAGAATGCGTCTCCAAAGATAAACTAAAAGCGTTGAAAACTACCAAAACGGAAGAGGAAAACTTTGACTCTAAAGAATCTAAAGCTTCTTTAATCCTGTGGCAGGAAAAAATGTTGCAGTCATAGGAACGTTTCATCATGTATCCTTTTTCTTTTTTTTTTTTTTGTTTTGAAAAAATGTTATTTTTGAAAGACCGATGCATCACCCTTCATAGCAGCTTCCTAAATGATTGTAAGGAAGACTCTAATTCTTCTATACATAACATATCAGTGAAAAATATGGGAGAACTCCCAAAATTTTCCATCTCTTCATTTGATGCAAATATGACAGCAACTTATACAACAAGAAGCTGAAAATTTTCATGTATACTTTAACAGGACCATCAGTTTTCTCAAGATACATCACTTTCGTGCCTTTTCTTTTTCTTGAATTGTTATCTGAAGTCATAAAGATAATAAAGTGTAAGAGCGTGAGGCAGAATGATTCTAGCCACTAGAACTCCACGAAGGGATCAGGCAACAGAAAAAAGTTCCTAGAGAGCCAAGACATAAAACGGTGACTAATGGCACTTAGGTTTATAACTTGATAGATTAGATCTTTATCATGAAGCCTGACAAAGGCCTCAATTACAGCTCTTGCAAGAAGTAAAAGGGACCGTCTCAGTATATAAAAACAGCACAAGGTATAAACGTTTGATGTAAAAACGGATTCATCATAGTTCTAAGATTTATTCTAAGGAACTAAGTTATTTATATACAATAACTTTGACTTGCAAAAAGGGCAGAGTACGATTATTTATATACTCAACACCCAACAAATCATAAAACACCCTCATGAAGCTTGCAATCTATCATCTATTATCTATTACATAGAAAATATGATCTTACGACTTAGCTGTTCATCAAGGGTAAAGTGCTCTCCATTCCAATCACACGAAGCACCAAGTCTTTTGATCTGATTTATGATTGTCCCTCCATACCTGATCCATACAAATGAAAATTACAATTTTTTTAACAAAAAACAATAACAGTAACAGTATCAATTTACCATCCCACAGGGTCAATTTGATACCCCCCAAAAACTGCTCAACAACAGCTTTTTTTTACAAATATTCAAAAACTATTTGCGTTTATTTTGCTTGCGGGGGGAGAAAAAGGTAAAGAATCAATATTGGCTAAAGAAAAGGAAAAAAACAAAAGGCTAATAAAGGTTACACAAACTTCCAAGAGACGTTCCATAATCACATATATTTCTAGTAAGGTACACCCCATTTTTGCGGCACCCAAAAAAGAATGAGAAGAAGAAGAAGAAGAAGAAAGAAACCTTTCAAGTAAGGAGACAAGCTATGCATAAAGGAGAACCAAAGATAGTCATAAGGAAAAAGAAAGATATGAATAATTACTTTTCTTTCCACTCCCAGACTCTTTTTGTGAACTCATCTCTACTCAATTCAACCCTTTTAATCCCTTTGGATGCAAGCATTCTTTCTACAACCAGCTGGAAGAAAGTGAAAAAAAAAAAAAGAATTAAAGTAATAATAACAATAATACTGAAAGAATTTCCAGCAAGTAACCTTTAGTTACACAAAATCTTATGTATTAGAACAAGGACTAAATAATGAAAGATTATTTTCCCAACCTCAAGTGTCACAAACATTGCGTGCCCATATGCAGTGAACCGGTAACATTTGGGGGTGGCATTGAAATGACAAATGTTTCACTTCCACGATCAAAGTTTGGTCGAAAATATCCTTGAGACTCCCACCTGATATGAACAATGTGAAAGAATTTGACGCCATGAAATAACAAAATGTGCAGATGTGACAAAAGTACACTGAGAACACATGCATGCTGCGATTTGATGACCAGCATCCATGTTTTTGCTTGTCGTAATTACAAAATGGATAGAGAAACAATATCCCCCACTACATCTATTGAAATCTAATATTGCCACCATATTTATCTCATGCAATAAGCATACTATATAGAAAAAAATTACCAGATTTAGAAGTTAAAGATCTAATAATCAGAAATGGACAGGATCATCTTAACAATTTTTACAGCGGTCTTAGATTTACATTATGCGTGTAGTTCTTTTTTTTTTCTAGGAACCTAAGATGTTCAAATTTTTAGCTTTACTCTCTATCTTTCGGTAGTACCATATGCTATAGATAGACTACTTTATATCCTCCAGCCCCCTAGAAACTGTTTCTGGTATCGAATCCGTTGTTTAGAGCTTATTTTGTATGTAGTTTAGAATGGTGTATTAATGTAATATTAGGTTGTATCTTTGTGGCAATCCGTGCTTAATAATGTTCTAAATCCTTTCAGTTAATGGGTGCCCGTTTGATGTTGAAAAGCCCTCACTGAAATTCTCTCTCTATCTGTTTAAACTACCCCAAATTTTGCTACGTGTCTTTTGTTTTTTGTTTTTGTGTATTTGTCACGCCCCGGAGCGGGGGTGGTGACGTGGAGGCTCGATTAGGGTTAAACGCACAATAATAATAAAGGAAATACCCAACGAGCCCCACACACTGAATTAAAACGAACTACATGATCTTTCTACAGGATCTCGTTATCGTACATACATGACATGTAAATAAATCCTTACAGTTATAGACATCATCCACAGTCTAGTAATCCAAGTACAGGAGTTTACAGAATTTACAAATTCTTACATTTGTACTCACAGGAGGATGACACAATCCTCTCCAAAATCAGGTGGTAGCACTCAGCTACTCCGCACTACTCCTAGAGTCTCCTGGGAGGGGTTAACATTTTAAAACAATGAAACGTGAGCGAAAGGCCTAGTATGATATAAGTTGAAATAACTTGGTAAATAAATAAACAAGTAAATAAATGAATAAATATAGATATTCAGTTCCAACACAATAGCTGGAACCTCACATCCTTTTTCTGAAAGGAATATAAACTGAAAATTACCGTATTACAGGCATCATCAAGTAATTTGTACAAATTACTTACACAACCAAGTGCACAAGCCTTCCCGGGCTGGGTTTCGGGTTTTGCCCTCGAGGATGCACTCTCCACATCCTATCTAGGCCATCAGCGGGCTTACCGGTTCGCAAGATCTCTTTCATTAAGAAATCATTCATTAAACATTATGAAATCGTTATTATAATCTCACGTACTACAACAAGCCGTGGGTCCCCATGAACTACAATAAGTCATGGGTTCCGTGAACTACAACAAGCCACGGTTTTTAAAAATATTTTTCTTTCGCAAACAAGCCCCTTTCTTTAAAACATTTGCAAGGCCAAAATCCTTTTGAAAATCAAGCTCACAAAGAAAGGGATAGAAATCCTATCTCAAAATTATCAAACCTGTGGCTAGCGGCACACGATCCCAGCTTCCACTTCCTCAAGCCACTCAGTCCGAGTCATCAGCTATCACTGTTACAAGACAATACTTTAGGATTCCAATCTCACTCCTAAAGTAATTCAGATTCAATCATATCCTTTGATTAGTGTGTCCTAATCAATTTCATGTTTCAAATCATCATTCCAAGGGTTTTAATTCTAAAACATGGATTAAAGATGCTGATCCATTGACTCTAGGTCCCAAAATGAAGCTAATTTGGGTTCTCCTAAAAAATAGGGGTCAAAACAACATTTTCAGGCCCTACAGGGTAAAACCCCGTGTACACCAGTCGACCGGTGATAGAGCAATGCATCACCACCGGTCGACCGGTGGTGTGCAATCCGGTCGACCGCATCGGTGGACCGGTGGCCTAATGTAATCCAGTCGACCGCACGGGTCGACCTGTGAAGAACAGCAGTGCGAGAAACTCGCAGAAATAAGTCTGAAAACCTGTAAATTTAGTCCCAAATCACAATATCTCAAGGGACAACACCTGAATCCAGGTTCTAGGTACTAAAACAAGTCCAAAGAACCCAAGATCCCCAATTTCTACCCTAGTTTTACTCAAAATCCATCAAAATTCGTTTCGAACTAAAAATAAGTTTTAGAATCCGAAATCTAGAGATTCAAGAGAGGTTTTTCAGAAATCTTACCTTGAATGACGTTAAAAACTCATTGAAACTTTCCTTTGGTTCGAAATCCGGTTGATTATTCAAAATGGGAGAGAGACAGCCGAGAGAGAGAGTGAGAGAATGAAGAGAAGAGAGAGAGGAGTGGTCTGTGGGCACACGGGAGGAAGGAAGAGAAAAAGAAAAGAAGAAAAAGAAAAAAAAAGAAAAAGAAAAGAAAAATAGGTGTCCAAATCTTTTAAAATGGCAGTTCAAAAATGCACCCATACACACTTTTAGGTTAACATAAAATTACTGAGAATACTTAAATACCTTGGAATTATTTAAATTACACGTCAAAAACATTTATTAATCAAAACCCAATTAATTAAATCAGATTAGGCACACTAATAATTCTTAATTATCTCAATTAATCTCATTTAATTTTTCAGGGGTGTTACAGTATCCCAAGCTATTAATATTCATCAATGACATAATGACATAGTGTTAAGAGATAAAGACTTGTTTTATTTGATCTTCCATCCGCGAAGACGAAGAGATTTTGCAACGTGTTTTTTATTTCTTTTGTAATAAATCTTGCAACATGTTTACAAAAAGTAGTTCCTAACTGCACAAAACATGTGGCACATAAAAGCGGCAGATAATAAAGTCCAAAATCTGTAACTACCAATGGAGAAGACAAAAACCTTTTCTCAAAACCCATATTTTCTTCTAATGTCATAAATATTTCCCTTTTTTTTTTTTGCATACGACCCCTCATATTTAAGGATTTTCAACAATGCTCGAAAGTTTTCTTTTGTTTTCATTTGTATTCGTGGTTTGTAATACCGGTGGTCTTTATTCTTATTTTGTGATCTGTTTATCTTCTTTTATAGTGTTAGGTCGTGTTTTTAATATATTAGATTTGTTTTTTGTGAGTATTTTGTGCGGCCTTATTGCTGTGTGCCTTTCAATTTCGGTAGATTAGACTTTTCATCGATTGTAGAGGTTTTGTTAAATATTCATGTATGTACTCTATTGATCGTGTACCCAAAATGCTGTCTATTTTCGGAACTCGCCAACTCGGTACACGTCTATTTTCTTAAGCGTTTCATTCGAATTTTACTTGTAGGATCGGTCATGGTTTCCTGTAGTTTGGAAGCCACATGGATCATTGTTGGTGTTTGTATTTTCTTGATTTAAAATATATTCCCGTTTTACAGGAAGGAAGCAATATGTGATTCCATGTCGTACAACTTAAAGAGGTGATTAATTGTCTTGTTAAACAAAAAGAGTAGAATTTTGTTGTATAGTATTCGAAAATCCTATTAAAAGATTATAGTTATGCGTTTCAAAGGAAAAAAAAGATTATAGTTATGAACTGCTTGATGTAGTTTCCTTTACTCTAATGTGATTTTGACTTTTTTTTTAAGTGTGATTTGACAATTCAAAATTATATTTTACTGGTAGATCGTATTTTGAAGCTACAATTACATAATGAATTTCTTAGAAACCCAAGAACAACAAATTATAGTTATGAACCCAAAATGTGCATTGTAGTACGGAAAGTTGATTAAGATTTTTCCCCAAATTTTTAACCGTGTTATTATTTTAAAGTCATATTGCAATAAGTGGTCAAGTTCAAGTCGTTATTATGCATCGTCAATGGCTCATAGCATGTGTTACATTCACTTTCGAAGTCGATATAGTTAATATGCTTAAAATATCGTGCAAATAATAATTCAGTAGTGAATAGGAGGAATGAAAAATATGGAGGATTAGTGATAATTATTTGTCTTATAATTTGTTTATTAATTATTTGTCTTATAATTATTAGATCGTCTATTTTATTATTTGCTTATAATTTGTTTTGGTAGGGTAGAAGTAGTGTTTTTAGCTTAAATTTGATGACTTGGTCGAACCTTTTCATTAGTGGAAGGATTCAAATTGATGGGTTCAGAGTCTGTCACTCTATCTCTCCTCTCCTCCCTCCAACCAAATAATAAATTGGTCATCTCTTTTCACCCTCTCCCTCAACCAAACACAGTGATCGGTGATTGGCGAATGTCTTTCTATATATATGCAAAAGTAACATATATTTAGCACACAAAAAAGTAACCTACTAAATTCATCATTAAAATATTATCGGAAAAAAATCATTTTAGTATTATATGTTAGAGTGAAATTTCTCATGAGTACTCTTTTATTTTTAATAATATTAAAACGAAACTTTTACCTTTAAAAGAATGTTCTTTTAGTATACTGAGATTAATTTTTGAGATATAAAATATTCACTCTAACATCCTCACTAATTAACAATAAACTAGTAATTTTTTAAAAAAAAATCTGAAAATACTTTAATAAATATTTAAAAATTAAACAATCAAAATAAATTAAATTACTTTTAGAAAATATTAATGATAATGAAGATAAGACTTATTGAATTGGAATCATAAAGGGTATTGAAGTAGATAAGATGTAAAGGATAGATGACGGCATATTTTGTAACGTGTCATCTGCCTCAACTTAACAGTATTACTACAATTGTATTTTATTCAATGCTATTTCAAAAAAAAGAAAAGGCATTGAATAAGATATAACTGTAATAATGTCGTTAAGCTGAGACGGATGACACGTTACAAAATGTGTCGTCATCTATTATCTTATCTACTTCAATGTCCTTTATGATTCCAATTCAATAAACCTTATCTGTATCATCATTGAAGGCATGTAGCAAACCTACAAATGGAACCGTTTTACATATTTTTTTAAAAATAGGGTAAATAAGTGTAACATTCTGTTCTTTGAATATATATATATATGTATATATATATATATTTTTTTTTTTTTTCAGATTACTTCAAATTTGTTTCTGGCGGGACTTTTCCCTCCAAAACCTGAAGCCTCTGCCTTGCCAAGAAATCAGGCCTTTTACCATTAGGCCCACAACTAACTTGTCACACACAAATTTTAATGACCATCTTGCTTAGTCCAACCTCTCTTAATCCTTGGAACAATTTCTAATAGTCAAGACAAAAAGTTATTTATTTCTGGAACATTATTTGATAACGATGTGTATTAAGGGTGTTAGCATATAATATGCAAGTATGCACTAGTATGGAAAAATTAAGAAAAATAATACGTAAAAATAAGAGATACAAAACTCAAAAATCATAGTCTTGTGTGAATGAGCTAGAAATTAATGCAAAAAAAGTGTTATATCATTACTGCAAAATAAATTTATGTATTTATGCAATGCGTGAAGTACGTACGTGTCGAATCATCAGTCAACAAACTATATAGTGTACGCAAATTTCATAGTATAAAATAACTCTAAAGTGTAATATAATTAGGCTTTTTTGTACAGACGCCCCATAAACTTTTTAAATTTACTAATTTAGTCCTCAATCTTTTTTCTGGCAATTAACCCCTCCAAGTTAAAATTCTTGGCAATTAACACAAAATCAATAAGAGCGTTAGGGATTTTAACAGAATTGAACACGTGACTGTCATTGGAGGGCATATAATGTCATTTTGCAGATGACAAATCTCATTTATTTGAATATCCCAAACACAATACGATAAAAACACTCAAAATTGGGGAAAAAACTACAGTCAGAGGACAAGTTCTTATATTGAGCAAAGTTTAACCAATTTGATGATTAAACTCATAATTGGTTTGAAATTTTACTAATAAAAATTAGAATCTGAATAAACAATTTTGGAATTCTTAAACAACCAGAAAATGATAATCAAATTCTTAATCACTTTCTCTGAAAAAAGAAAAGTGAAAACAATATGTCAATTACCGAATTTGGTTTACTTGCCGAGAAACTGCAAGAATTACAAAATTTTAACTGTTATTGATTTGGTGTTAATTGCTAAGAATTTTAACTTGGAGGGGTTAATTGCCAGAAAAAAAATGAGGGACTAAATTGTCAAATTCAAAAAAATTAGGAAGTACCCGTACAAAAAAGCCATATAATTACCGATATTTACCTTTTTAAAGCAATTATAGAGTACGTGTTATAAATTGGGAACAAATGTAGATCGATTATTGAGACAAGGTGTTTTTTATTTTATTGAGACAATGGGAATAAATAGTGAAATAAAAAAAAAATCAATCCGCGAAGACGAAGAGATTTTGCAACGTGTTTTTTTTATTTTTTTTGTAATAAATCTTGCAACATGTTTACAAAAAGTAGTTCCTAACTGCACAAAACATGTGGCACATAAAAGCGGCAGATAATAAAGTCCAAAATCTGTAACTACCAATGGAGAAGACAAAAACCACTTTTTCTCAATCTTTCTCATCTTTCTCAATCTTGCTACCAATGGAGAAGACAAAATTTGTAATAAATCTTGCTCAATTTTTCTCATCTTTCTCTCTATCGTACACCACATTTTCTCCTCTCAATGTTTCTCTCTTACTTTTCTTCACACTCGTTTCTTGCTGCGTTATAACTAGAAGGAGCCTAGCCTATTCAATAGCTTTCATATGTGTGGATATCTCATTGAAAGCTACGCAACGCATCCACCTATTTAACACCAATGACTTTTCAAACACAAATTTTAGAGACCATCTACCTCTCTCAATCCTTGGAACAATTTCTAAAATTTGTGTGTGAAAAGTCATTGGTGTTAAATAGGTGGATGCGTTGCGTAGCTTTCAATGAGAGATCCTCACATATGAAAGCTATTGAATAAGCTAAGCTCCTTCTAGTTATAACGCAGCAAGAACCGAGAGTGAAGAGAAGTAAGAGAGAAATATTTAAGGAGAAAAGGTGGTGTACGATAGAGAGAAAGATGAGAAAGATTGAGCAAAACTCAATAATAGAAAAAAAAATCTCTCTATATTGATTTTTTTTTATTTCACTATTTATTACCTTGTCTCTATAATAGGTCTACATTTGTTCCCAATTTAATTCTAGTGATACTGCTAATTTAGAAGATTAGAATTTTATTAATATAACAATTTGTACTTCCGCACATTTATACTATAATTACATTTTTATTTTATGAATTACTTTTTACAATAATAATTTTTATTTATATTTTTTATTATTTATTTTATTTTATTTAATTTTTATTTATATTTAATGTCATGAATTATATTTATTATAATTATTAAAATGAGAAAAAATAAATAAATAATTAAAATATTATTTGCGACGACAAATGTGGTCGCAAAAAATATAAGCCATGAAGTCTGCGTCTTTTGCGACGACTTAATTCAAAAAATGTCATCGCAAATACTTAATGCCATGTCATCTTAATGATGTACCCGACGAAATAATTGCATCAACTCATTTGCGACGATTGTCGTCGCAAATAAAGTTGCGACGACAAGCTATTGTCACAAAAATGTTTTTGCGACTATTCAACTGCAGCGACATGTTTGCGACGACAAGTTGTTGCTAAAAATACATTTGCGATGACTTTGTGTTGTTTGCAACGATTTTTTATCGTCACTAATAGCCCTTTTTCTTGTAGTTAGAGCACATACATGAATATTTAACAAAACTTCTACAATCAATGGAATGTCTAATCTACTGAAATTGAAAGGCACACAACAATAAGGCCGCACAAAAAACAAATCTAATATATTAAAAACACGACCTAACACTATAAAAGAATCACAAAATAGGGATAAAGACCACCGGTATTACAAACCACGAATACAAATGAAAACAAAAGAAAATTATATTACCTTGTCCCTATAATAGGTCTACATTTGTTCCCAATATATAACACGTACTCTATAATTTCTTTAAAAAAGTAAATATCGTTAATTATATGGCTTTTTTGTACGGATACCTCTTAAATTTTTTAAATTTGACAATTTAGTCTTTAATTTTTTTTTGTTTTTGTTTCTGGCAATTAATCACTCCAAGTTAAAATTCTTGGCAATTAACACCAATC
Organism: Morus notabilis; assembly: GCF_000414095.1. Taxonomy (NCBI): domain Eukaryota; kingdom Viridiplantae; phylum Streptophyta; class Magnoliopsida; order Rosales; family Moraceae; genus Morus; species Morus notabilis. Next base: position 270,174 of record NW_010368054.1, on the reverse strand, counting down.
AATAACAGTTAAAATTTGGCAATTCTTGCAGTTTCTCGGCAAGTAAACCAAATTTGTTAATTGATATATTGTTTCACTTTTCTTGTTTCAGAGAAAGTGATTAAGAATTTGATTATCATTTTTTGGTTGTTTAAGAATTCCAAAATTGTTTATTCAGATTCTAATCTTTATTAGTAAAATTTCAAATCAATTATGAGTTTAATCATCAAATTGGTTAAACTTTTCTCAATAGAAGAACTTATCCTCTAACCGTAGTTTTTTCCCCAATTTTAAGTGTTTTTATCGTATTGTGTTTGGGATATTCAAATAAATGAGATTTGTCATCTGCAAAATGACATTATATGCCCTCCAATGACAGTCACGTGTTCAATTCTGTTAAAATCCCTAACGCTCTTATTGATTTTGTGTTAATTGCCAAGAATTTTAACTTGGAGGGGTTAATTGCCAGAAAAAAGATTGAGGACTAAATTACTAAATTTAAAAAGTTCATCGGGCATCTGTACAAAAAAAGCCTATACTATTTTGCAGTAATGAATATAATACTTTTTTTGCATTAATTTCTAGCTCATTCACACAAGACTATGATTTTTGAGTTTTGTATCTCATATTTTTACGTATTATTTTTCTTAATTTTTCCGTACTAGTGCATACTAACACCCTTAATACACATCGTTATCAAATAATGTTCCAGAAATAAATAACTTTTTGTCTTGGCTGTTAGAAATTGTTCCAAGGATTAAGGGAGGTTGGATTAAGCAAGATGGTCTCTAAAATTTGTGTATGACAAGTTAGTTGTGACGACTCGCGCCCATGCGGCGCGGTCACCATCCTTACACTACTACTAATAGGCTGAGTTATAGTCTAATCTATTATTCATTTCTAGACTATCGTCTCTTTAAATTACGTTCATACACGGGTAATTTTTTTTCTTTACTTTAACCCTCGGGTTCTTAACATGTTATGTTATTATACTAATAACATATCTTGCTATTACTTTAAGGATTCGGATATAGAACTAGTCCCCGAAAACTTGTCTTAACTTATTACAGTCCGTTATTCTTTACTAAGACAATGGTTGTAATATCTTTTTCTTAAAACTGAACATACATACTAGTGTTCTATGTTACATTAATCTGCAGCGGAATTTGTTTTCTAATAGAGCGTAGTAGAGACCATTCCCGTGTACCCATGACATTTCCGCCACCCTTGTCTCTGCCTGTCCATCAAGCAAAACCACTATATGGCTGGCTGCTTACCTTTGTTACCTGCACATGAGTAAACTAATGAGCTAACGCTCAGCAAGTATAAACATGCATACATCATAAACTAGTATAAATTACATTAAGAGTTATGACGCAAATATACTCATGTGAAGCATGCTTTAAACTGCTTTCTGTCTTTCTGTTCTTACTTCTGTGGGCCTAGACCCCTGCTTACTGTCTGCTCTAGTCAGAATCTCTACTCTTTGAGATTTTCCTCCCTTAGGAGGCTGACGGCCCGTCAGTCTTTTACTTTACTGGCCACTGCATACTGTCTGGTCTAGCCAGAATCTCTACTCTTTGAGATTTTCCTCCCTTTGGAGGCCGGCGACCCGTCAGTCTTTTTACATTTCTGAACTTTGGATTTTTCATTTCAAAGTGTCAAAAACTTTACTGAATGATATGCAACGTTTCTCTACGTGTACATACTGACATAAAATGCATAGTACTTCTTGCATACTTTAACTGTGCATAAGGGTAACCATGTGTCGCCCTTCTGCAATCTAGAGCACTAAGCCCTCTAAACACGTATAATCACATAGACATCGGAACAGAAGTAAATTCATAGTTCTAAGTCTAACTACAGCTTACTCGAGTCCAGACAAACATATATGTCTATACTTACAGATAATCCGCTAGGATTCTTGCTTGCTGGAAGTTATTTCTCGTTGCTTTGGCTCTCATGCCAAAACCTGTTTCATGGAAATAGGTATAAATTTCCTATTCCAAATCACAATTATTTATACTTAGATTCCTACATCAATTTCAACTCATTTCTGAACCTTTTTCCCCTCTAGGCCGAATTCTAGCTCAAGAGGTAAATTACACATATTTGTGTATCTCGGTTTCTGAATCTTAATCTATTCATTTCCGAGCTTTAAAATTGTTATTCATTCTCTAAAATCGGATTACTAACTCATTGCTTACTAACTAGATTTTAGGAAATTTTGGCAGAGTTTCGCCTTATTTTTCTCATTTTTCAAGTTTTTAATAACTCGTTCTATTTTCGATTTCAGTACCTGGAGTCAAGATTCACATTCCTGAATACAGATTCTAACATAAATTGAACAAAAACACATTTTCTCCATTTCTAGGGTTTTCGGATTTTTTAGTGTTAATCCAAAAAATTTTGTTCAAACGTTTCAATACTTACACGTTAGACTCCTATCATAGTCCCGGACAAAACCTCGGTTTCGTTTTTCAATTTTACAGATTTTTTCCGAGATGAGTTACTATTCATCAAAACGAAAAAGCATGTGGTTTCTCATGAAAAATCCGAAATCTTACCTTTAAAAGTTGATATTCTCCGCTAGAATATCTCAGGTTATGTTTCTACCAGACTGAACTAAAGAAATATCAGCGAAAACGGTTGATTTCTTGATTTTCCCTTGATTTTCTCTCTTTTCACTCTCTCTTTCTTCTTGGCCGGCCACACTTAGGCAAATAAACCACCTTTGGCTTCAATATCCCACGTAGGCCCCTTTTTAGACTAACATGAATATTATAATAATATTTCTAATAATATCTAATATTACTTTCTAAATTAAAAAAATCAATCCGCAAAGACGAAGAGATCTTGCAACGTGTTTTTTATTTCTTTTGTATAATAAATCTTGCAACATATTTACAAAAAGTAGTTCCTAACTGCACAAAACATGTGGCACATAAAAGCGGCAGATAATAAAGTCCAAAATCTGTAACTACCAATAGAGAAGACAAAATCCACTTTTTTCTCAATCTTTCTCATCTTTCTCAATCTTGCTACCAATGGAGAAGACAAAATTTGTAATAAATCTTGCTCAATCTTTCTCATCTTTCTCTCTATCGTACACCACTTTTTCTCCTCTCAATGTTTCTCTCTTACTTTTCTTCACACTCGTTTCTTGCTGTGTTATAACTAGAAGGAGCTTAGCCTATTCAATAGCTTTCATATGTGAGGATGTCTCATTGAAAGCCACGCAACGCATCCACCTATTTAACACCAATGACTTTTCAAACACAAATTTTAGAGACCATCTACCTCACACAAGACTATGATGTTCACTTAATACACATCATTATCAAATAATGTTCCAGAAATAAATAACTTTTTGTCTTGGCTATTAGAAATTGTTCCAAGGTTTGAGAGAGGTAGATGGTCTCTAAAATTGTTCCAAGGATTTAGAGACCATCCTCACATATGAAAGCTATTGAAAGAACTTGGAGAAAGTTATCTCATGATTTCCCATAATTAAAAATGAAGTTTGTGTATATTTTTTTGTGTTTTGTTTTTTGTTTTTTTTAAAGCACCCCGGTCGGTGGTCTCAAACCCTTTTCTTTCTTGGAAAAAAAAAATTGTGTATGATTATAACTAAAGTCGTCTTGATGACCAAATAAGCTTTTGTGATAGCCTCGTGTAATAATATCATAAGATAATCAGTAATAAGTACAAGGTACTCTTCCATCCAATTAAAAAAAAATTGAAGTTGTTACTTAAATTATTTTTACTCATGATAAATTATTAACAAATGATTTTAGGTACAATAAATTAATAGTTATTGCTAAGTACCGTTTTATTCACAGAGTTTTTTTAGTCATTCAGAGAGAACTATAAATTTTTGTGATTGTATATTATCAAAAAAGAAAAAAAAACAAAACACAAAAAATCTTGTGATTAGTGCCTGCGACTAAGAACTCCCCGCTGGTATAAATTTTAATATTTATTATGTATGACTAATAATTTATTAACTATTTGTTGGAACAGATTGTGTTTAATTTTCTTATGCTATAACTAACTTGTCAACAATTTTATTTGTCACCAAAGGTACAATAGTAGTAATAGTTAAATCACAAAGTTTGTTAGTTCAACGAAATTTTGATGTATGGCTGAAAAGAGAATTGCAACTTAAAACTTCCATTTTTGTTGTGTTACTAATATTTAAAGGCAACTTCTACGGTGGAACCCCCTCTAAAAAGACTTATTGGTGGAACCCTCAATTTTAACCGTTGAATTAATTTTTCAATAGTCATATTTGTACAAGTTCGTATTAAAAATTTACAGTGGCCATACATAATTGCTCATATTACATATCTAACCCCTTTTTTATGTCCCGTTTATTTCACCGATTCGAGTTTAGAATTTGAGTTTTGCGACAGTAAAAATATCTCAGAAACAGTCACATCTAACTTTTTTGCTATAATAAAAAGCTCTCACATAAAGTCATATCTCAATTCGAATTAAAAACTCGAATCAGCAAACTAAAATGGCTCCTCCAATAGTTAAAAATAAAGGTTCCAACGGTAGAGGTCTTTCTGGGGTCTCACGGTAAAGAACGCCTTTAAGTTGTCGAAATTTTTTTATCTCATACAGAGTAATGATTAGTTTTTCATAGAAGATTTTATGACTAGAGACTTCATACATAAAATTTACCGGGTTATGATCATCATAATTAAATTGGGAGTAAAAATAGATTCCAATTTCTCTCTGTTTCTTAATTTTGATCCTCCATATATGGTTTCTGCACTATAGCATATTATTGGCTGATCTTAATTTTGATCTCGTAATAACTATAGACATTACTTATTTCGATCTTGGACAATTGATTTTAAGGCCTATCCAATCCCGAACTTCATTCTATAAAAGGGTATTAAGGCACCCCACCTTTTCCCCAATTAGTTGATACTTTTCTTTTATATATAAGTTAACTGTTTTTTTTTTTAATTTACTAATCGATTCAAAAGCTTAAGTTGTTAGGAGGTAGACTAACAATAGTGTAAAGATATACGTCTCGCAATTTATTTATTATGCATATAGTACACAATTAGCATCTATAAATAGAACTGCTTCCTCAATTGTTATCCACAACAATTTGTAAACTTGCATTTGTTATTCCGCACTATGGCAATGCTTGCAAGAGAGATGGAAAAACCAATTACCGTTCTCAGTATTGATGGAGGAGGCGTTAGAGGCATCATCCCTGGGGTTTGTCTTGATTTTCTTGAATCTGAACTTCAGGTAGATATATTACATGCCCCAAAAATTTTACAATATTTATTATAATCACACACACATATATGTATGTATATATGCAAATATGGATATCATTTCGCTGAAGGGTTAATTTAATGATAAGGTGTTCGTATCTATGTGCAGAAACTGGAAAAAGACCCTAATGCCAGGCTTGCGGACTACTTTGATGTCATCTCAGGGACTAGCACTGGTGGTCTTATTGCGGCAATGATATCAGCACCCGGTGACGACAAACGGCCTTTATATGCTGCCGAAAAGATTGTGCCTTTCTACAAAGAGAACTGCCCAAAAATTTTCCCAAACTCAGGCAACTGGTGAGTAATGGGGAAGACATTGACCGAACTATTTGTTTTTTTCCTCCCCAAAGTATCTGTATTAAGAATTTGTTTTCATTTCATTTGTCCTATCACAAAAAATTTGAATAAGTAAAATTTCCGCAATGGGTTCTCTCACAAAATTTAAATTTAGAATCAAAATGACTTACTCAAATGCATGAACAACTCATGTCTTGAAAAAGGTTCAACAAAACTCCGCTTATATCTTTGTTTTCACTCACTAGTTTTTATATATTTTGTCTTTCTGATCTATAATATTTTTTAATCACAAAACTTTCAGAAACCTTATTCAACAAATTTCCTGGCAATACGGATACCATTGGTGATAGTATTTACTGACTCCTTGTCTAGAATGTTTTGGAATACATATAATATATATGCATGAATTTTAAATGCTAGTGTGCATGCACTTTTTCAGACTAAGCATGCATGGCATGCAGACCAGAAAATTAGTTTTTCGGACGAGACAATACCCCACTTGTTCGTTTGGTTCGTGCGTTTGAAACTTTTTTTTTTCTCATAAAAAATTTAAATAAATAAAATTCCTGCAAATGAGTTTTCTCATAAAATTTAAATGTAAAATCAAAATGACTGACCCAAATGCATGAACTTCTAATGGGAGAAGGTTTAAGAAAACTCCACTTGGATCTTGGTTTTTACTCACTAGTTTTTATGTATTGCCTTTCTGATCGATAATTTTTTATTTTATTTTTTATTACAAAACTTTCAGAAACCTCATTCAACAAATTTCCTGGCATTACGGGTACCAGTGATGATAGTATTTACTGACTCCTTGTCTAGAATATTTTGGAATACATATAATATATATGCAATGAATTTTAGATGCTAGTGTGCATGCACTTTTTCAGACTAAGCATGCATGGCATGCAGACCAGAAAATTAGTTTTTCGGACGAGACACTTTGAGGTTTTCTTTTCTCAAACACTAATTTGTTTAATCATATATAGGTTCGGACCAAACAAAACCTTTGCCGGGGAAATAGAACTAAAAATTTCAGAAACTTGTGAAGACGATGGTCAGACGTCAGTCACAGAAGCATATGAGGCAAAATTTGAGGAAATTCGAGGTATGAAAAAACCATACCATGATGGTAAATACCTTCAAAAATTGGCAAAAGATATTCTTGGGGAGAAAAGGCTGCATGATACCCTGACGAATGTCGTCATTCCTGCATTTGACATCAAGAAGTTCTCGCCTGTTGTCTTTTCCTCCTACCAGGTGATTATTTTGGAACTTAAGTCATTAATCTAGGGAGCTTCTGAGAGGACCAGAAAAAAAAAATTTCGATAGTTATCTATTTTCAGCTGTTAAATTAATATTAGAAATGATCTGTTTTGCATATTTTTTCAATCTAATATGATTTTAACTTGATCTAACAGTTAAAAATTGAATATTGGATATAATATTGTGCAGGTGGATAATGGGAATAAAGTTTTGGATGCTCTTCTTTCAGATATTTCTATTAGCACCTCGGCTGCACCAGTTTACCTTCCTGCTTATAAGTTCAACAACGAAGGCGTAGAATTCAATATGATTGATGGTGGGGTTGCCGCTAATAATCCGGTAAAATTCCATAAATTTAATTAATAACAATATATAAGAAATAATCAAATAATAAAGTGTTATGCTTGAGTTAAATCAGAATAATGGTAGGGTAATCAACACTATATAGTGGCATTAAGTTTATAAAATTTAGTATAAATACACTTTGATTCCTAGTAATTGCATTAAAATTTAGTATAATTCTTCGATTTAGCTAATTTATATGTGATATTTATTTACCGAATTGTTTGATGAAAAATAAAAATTTAAAAATTCCAGACTGTAGCTGCTATTACCGAAGCAGTGAAAGGAAGGTCGAAAGAGATGGACGTCAATTCATTTCGTCTTGTTGTACTCTCATTGGGAACATGTCAACACAAGACCGAGAGATACAATGTTGAAATGGTTAATAACTGGCAGGATTTTACCTGGTTGATTCGCCTGAAATGGAAAGGGTGGAAATTGCCGGAAGTGGATCATCCTTTACCTGATATCCTCTCTGAAGCAAACTCCGATATGATTGATTACTATTGCACAATGTTTTTTGAATCGTTCCGTAGTGCTGAAAATTTCCTTCGTGTCCAGGTAAATCTATTTGTGAATATATATATATATATATATAGATTTATGTACAGAATAATGTTTTCGATGATTATATGTTGCTAACGTCCCTGTAAAATATTTTGGTAATTAGAGTATTATTTTAAAGTAATAAGAGGAGCTTTATTCAAATTAAGCCAAAAAAAAAAAAAAAAGATGTCTTGGTGGATTTAGTATACAATCCTATAGTACTGTTGCAAAACTATTTTATATATCTAAACATTAATCTTAAGTTATTGGGTCCTTCATCTCGTACTGCCGATAGTACGTATTTCTAATTTTTAAATATGTTAAAATAGTTAAAATCACATCAAAATAATAAAAAAAATATGCAAAATAAATAGTTTTTAAAATAGATTTGATGGTTGAAAAATGTAAATCTCATCTAATAGTTGTTTATTTTTCTAAGTCCAAATCTCCTATGGCATTCAAAAAACAATGTGTGTGTGTGTGTATGTATATATATATATATATATATATATATATATCCAAAAATCCTTGGAAAATATGTTCTTTTGCTTATTACTGATTTTCCTTTCTTGGATTTTTTAAGTTGACTATTTGTTAGTTTCCATCTGTTATTTAGTAATTATCCTTATTAATGCATAATGATATACATTCACCAAATTAGGACGACAAATTGCCGGAAGACCTTGCTGCCATGGATAATGGTTCCCCTGCGAACTTGGAAAAATTGGAGAAGTATGCCAAAGACTTGTTGAACAAGCCTGTTACATACTTCAATCCTGTTACCTTCGAACGTTCTGAGGTTGATACCGCTGAAACCTATGCAGAAGCACTCAAAATGTGAGTTTGACTTCCCTATCATTATAATATATATATATACACACACACATATATACCTCTAACCTCTGATTAGTTAGAAGTTACATTTTAAGAAGAGTTAAACGACAAATAACATTGCACTAAATCTTAAGTTATAATAAGCTTGGACTATATTATACATTCAACGTATTTCTAGCTAGTTCTCTTTTAATATTTTCTATTTATAATAATGACGCTTCTTTTCTGTGTAACATTGTATGATGGGTGTGTCTTCATTAATCTATAATCTATAATCTGTAGCTATATATATAAATGAAAGTTCCTATTTTGATAAAGTTATTCTGTCTTTTTCTTGTTTTCTCATATTCTCTTATTTTTTCAACTTTTCTTAATTTTCCCTTCTCTTATTGTTTTTTCTTTTTCCTAACATCATATATCTTCAAATATGTATTATCGAAATGTTTTTATTCTAATTTATCTATGTTGAAATAATTTGTTTCAAATATATCCTTGATTAAATTATTCTTTTTTAATCATTTAAAAAATTATTTTATTAAAGTGACTTTCATAAATATTTCTTTTAACTAATCACCACAATAAAATAATTTTCTTAAATGCATTCATATTAAAATGTGTTTTTTCCTTCTCAGATGGAGACTTTTTTTTTTTTTTTTCCTTGTGTTTGTCATGGAAAATTTAGGCTATATACGAGAAATAGTATTTGAGAGTGTTGAAAAAATAAATAAAAAAAAAAGAGTTAACTAAGACATATTTTTATATAGCTATATTAAAAAAAAATCTTAAAAGGCCGCATTTTCGAATAGACCATATTAACGAAAAAAATCGTGAGGCACATTCAAGAAATTTAAAATGTATACTATGTATATTATATAAATGAGAGTTCCTTTTTTTACTATTAAAAAATGTAGTCTCTCTATTATGCCCTCATGTACTTTTTTATTTTTTATTCTTTTCATATCACTTAAAATTTTAAAATTATTAAATTGGTGAAAAAGATTCAACAAGTTGGTTATAAAGTCATATATCATATTGTTTTGAAGGATTTTTTTTTGTTTTCTTTCTTTCATCAGTATTTTTTTTTCTTTTCTCACAAATCAATCTAACTAGTATATAATATTTATTTTAAATTTTTATGCATAAAATTACTACGACATGATGATAAAATAAATTACAATAGTTTAAACGTTAATTCATTGTTTTCTCTATTTAGAATATCAGTACTTTGTTAGTGCCTATTCTTAATGGAATATAAGAATTTATTTTCAAAATAAACTTGATAAAATGATTAAAATTGATAAATATTTGTCATCATATCTTAAAAATACATTATTTTTTTTACTGCAGTATTTTTATCACAACTCAAACTTTTTCTTACTGTATCCGTGTTTTATCTCATAAAAATTCAAATGTAATTTATTTTTACAGTATTTTTTCTCGCATAAAATTTACTATTAAATCCAAATTCTCAAGTTGTGAAAAAATGAGAATAATGTTACCTACATAAAGAGCTTCACACGTGTGAAGCACATGACATTAGCTAGTATATAACTAAAAATACAGTTTACAGTTCTATTAGACTTTTTTACGCTTATCCAATTTACATGGTTGCAGGTTTGCACAGAAGCTTTATGATATAAAGCACGGTAACTGAGGCCGAACTGCCGAAGCCATAACAAAGTAAGTTTATTGTTATAATAAAGCTCGATAAGGTCTGCTGTTTGTCGAGTTCATAATATATATATATATATATATATATATATATTATATACCTGTGTGTATAATAGATATTTCCCTTTCAGTTTGGGTACACCAATAAACTGACAGGGCTACTATTGTACGTTCATTGTCTCTTCTTGAAGGCATGATAGATATTTCTCTTTCGGTGGGGATACACCAATAAGCTGATAGGGCTACTATTATATGTTGGATTTCAATGGAAGCCCCAGAGCATGTAATAAAGTACGGTCATATATATATGTACACCTGTGTGTATGATAGATATTTCTCTTTCGATGGAGGTACACCAATAAGCTGATGAGGCTACCATTGTACGTTGGATTTAAATGGAAGCCCCAGAGCATGTAATAAAGTATGATATATATATATATATATATATTCACCTGTGTGTATGATAGATATTTTTCTTTCGATGGGGGTACACAAATAAGCTGACAGGGCTGCCGTGTGATTGCATATTATTATAAAATTATTGTTGATCTACTATCTCTAACAACTTAAATATATGAGATGAATTGATAAATTAACATGGCCGTATTAATGTTTTAAGTTCAAATCTCCGTAATTGTGTTTTTTTATTTCTATTTAAATTGTCATTATTTATTGCGCTTTCTAATAAATTTATTCACACGATTGCCCATTGTCAGTCCACACGTGAAGAGGAGTATTTAAATATTAGAAAAAATATAAAAAATAGAAAATTTATCCTTAAGAGTGTATGAGTCTAGATTTTTACCCCTTACTCTTAATAAATATTCTTTTGTTAGTGTAATTATTTGACTAAAAATGTTATGAATCTAATTTAAAAGGTGAAAATCCCGACCATGCACTTTCAATGGGTATTTGTCAAGATCTACTTTTCAATTATTATTGACCCACTTCTTAACAGTTTAAGCATTTAGGATGATTGGTAAACTAACAATGTTTGCGTTTAATAAAATCAAAATACTCACCTGCTTTTTAAAATTATAAATAACAATATCTACTTAGTAGTTGTGTGTATTTCCTTTGTAGTTTGTTGTAGGGCAAGACTCCCTCTTTCAACTTGTGTAAAAATAAGCTAAATTTATGACTAAGAGTTTAAAAATGTCAGGATTCGCGTTACAAATCTTACGACATGTATTTTCGATACAAGTCATTGTAATGAATCTTTTTCTAAACGAATCATATGATTCAGATGTTGAATCTCACAATTCGAGACTTTTTTCTATTTAAGAAACGTACGTTTAAGCTTGTAATTATTCAATAATTGTACAACTACGATTGGTCCACTATCGTTTATCTTAGAGACTTGTGTTAATTGATGAGATTTCACTTAATTATAGATGTAAAGTAGTTAATTAGAAATCAAAACGTATCCGTAAAGACACCTAGCTAGTGGTAATTTGAAAGTTTAGTTAATAATAGCTTGTCACCTAATTGAATAACAAACATGAAATAACTCCAATTGATTTAGCATATTTAGACATATTGTCATTAATTCAATGAAAGTTTACAAGAACCAATATTGTTTCCACCAAAAACAAAAAACCATCATTTATTAGCTGCTTCACTTGTTCATCACAATATGTCATCTGGACGATTGCTAAGAAGTTAGTTTTTTTGGGATAAAACCTTAAAGCTAGATGGCTCGAATTCACCACTAAAAAGATCATCCTTTTTCTTCTTTTCTGCTTCCGTGGTTGATCCAAATTCTGTGGTGAATGAAGATTGCAATGAAGCGGTTGGTTTCTTCATCTTTTTAGCTCTGTCATTTGGTTACGCTTACTCAACAACTTTGTCTACCACAGTCTTCTTCTCTCCTTTTTTGACAAGTCTATTTCTCTTTCTATCGTTTGTAAATTTGTTATTGTTTCTTTTTCATTCTTAGCTTTTCCTTCATTCACATCCTAAAATTAATCATTGATGGACTCAACCAGTTAAGCAAAATAAATATAATTATATCGCTTGACTCAAAGACTTTGCTCAATTGGTTCCATGAGGGTTGTTGTTCTGATGTCCAATTCAAAATTCTTGGAATAGAGCTCCCAACCTTTTCGGTAAACTTCTTCTCAGCCAAGCGTGGAATTGTGTCCAAATTTCCTCTTGTTTTCTTTAGGCACTCTATCATTAGGTCATACGACATCCTACCCCATGGGTAGCTTTCAAATTCTTCTTTCTTATTAAGTAAACTGTAGTGACCAAACTGAGCAACGTGGTGCCTATTGTTAATCAGTGATTCACTAAAGAGACAGTCAATCAAATAGTGTCAATCATTGATAGACCTTGGTTATCAGTGATTGACAAAAGACAGAGTTAATCTAATAGAGTCAATCGCTCATATACCTTACTAAATTAGTGGTGAACTCAACTATATATTCATTTGGGAATATTGACAGAAAATTGATAAATCATAAGATGTTCACAGTTGACTCCAACATCAGAACCGCCAACTAGTCCCAAACAACGGAAAGCCACCAAAATTCCCCCTCTTCCTCCTCAACCTTAATAGTAACTGAAAATTCTCCCCAAGAAACTCTCCACCACTTAACTCGTCTAACATCCCAAGCCAATAGAATACCCCACCAAAAGACCCACATCCAGTAAATGTACCCTTTTTTTTTTTAAATCTGAACTTCCAAATGCTGCCCACAAATCATCTATCAACCTCCCTTCTTTTGACTTCATGAATAATCAACACATTCGGGTTCTCCTAACATGCTATCTCCCGAACTCCTATACTTTTGGAAAAGGAATTCCCCAATCTAATAGTCCATATCATTAACTACATTTATGTCCTTAAAATGCCCTGTTCACTCTTTTGTCATAGTGAACATTGAATTCTAAATTCTAATATTCCATATCATTGCCTGATTTTGTTTCGACTTCTGAAATCTCCAACAATTCTAACTTAGAATTGAAAAATCGCAACTACATTTTCTATCATAGCCCACAACGAGCCTTGTTTGAAAGGAAACCTCCAAAGCCATTTACCCATTAATGCATGATTCTTCTTTATCAAATTCCCTATCCCGAAACCAACTTCTTGTTTACGAATAGAAGCCAGTTTCCAAGCCACAAGATTGTCTACCTTCCCGTTCTCCAAACCATCCCACAAAAATCATATCATTCAAGATCCCATCTCCTTAGCCACTGCGACCGGGATTTCAAACAGGGATAAGTAATGAATTGGGATACTTGACAACTCAAACTGAATTAGAGTAATCCTACCAACCCTTGTAAGAAACCTTTTTCCAATTGTCAAGTCTCTTCGAAACCTTCTCTACCACCGAATCCCTAAATTCTTTAGAGAGAGGATTACCGCCCAATGGAAGACCTATATGTTTCATGGCCAAGACCCCACCCCACAACCCAACTTAAAACCCAAAAAATGAATCTCCAAAAGTCACCAGGTAACACTAGTTCCAGTCCTAGTAATCCTCCTGATAACGACCCTGATAGGCCTTGCGAAAAGGCATAATTGTCTCTTATGGAGGATTGCCACCCAGTCATCGTGCATTTGTTAGCAATCTTGACAAAATACATATTCCAAGATCAATACATGAAGCTCTCGGCATACTAGAATGGAAAGCAGCTATTTGGGAAGAAATCTGTGCTCTCGAAAAGAATGGTACTTGGGAGATATCTGAGTTGCCACCTGGGAAACGTGGTTGCAAGTGGATCTTCAACGTAAAACACAACGCAGAAGGTAGTGTCAATAGATTCAAAGCACATCTTGTAGCTAAAAGAGTCACTCAATCTTACGAGATAGATTACCAGGAAACTTTTGCCCCCGTAGCTAAACTCAATACAGTCCGAGTATTACCCTCTTTAGCCTCTAGTCTAGATTGGCCTCTCTACCATCTGGATGTGAAGAATGCTTTCCTCAACGGAGATCTAGAAGAAGTCTACATGTGGTTAAGAAGGGTATTGGTTGAACTTAGAATCCCAGTAACATAACCTATGAAAACTTACTGTGACAATCTGTCCACTATCAGCATAGCGAAGAACCTAGTGCATCATGACAACACAAAACATGTAGAGATCGATAGACATTTTGTCAAAGAAAAGTTAGAAACCGGCATAATATCACTTCAGTATATCCCAACTGCCCAACAGATTGCAGACATCCTAACTAAGGCGATACCGAGGAAGACGTTTGAAAGTCTTAATTCCAAGCTAGGTTTACTCAACATCTATAACCTAGCTTGAGGGGAAGTCCGTGATGTATGTCCTAGCTTCCAGGAAATTGATGCTGTAAATTAGGTTGATTTGTGTCCTAGAATAAAGGGATTTGGGTATTATTCTACCCGATTTCTTGATTAGTTCTTTTTTATTTTTTAGTTTTTCAGCCGGATTTAGTTCCTTAATTCCAGGAACTGATTTCCTTCCCTTCACTATTTATATCTGTAATGTTTCTGATTCAATATGGAGAATAAAATAATATTTATTCCCAAAATCTACATAAGGAGTACCCGATTCTTCATGATATTCTACTTCTTGGGCGCATGTCATAAGGACTAATGTCAATACTTGAAAAGTTAAAAGAAACAGTTATTAGCCGTTCAAAACTTAACTCACCAAAAATGAAACTGCGGTTTGTAGACTAGGAGACCAGTTCACCAAGTAAGACCGTAAAAGAAGGAAAAGCAATAGAAAAACAAAAGAATTATATCTTTAGAGTTATATCTGTATAATAATGCTTAATACGAATCAGTGGCATTTTCTTTTCAATCTAGGCTGATATGAATCCAAAAACTGTAGAATGCGACAATGCGTCTCCAAAGATAAACTAAAAGCGTTGAAAACTACCAAAACGGAAGAGGAAAACTTTGACTCTAAAGAATTTAAAGCTTCTTTAATCCTGTGGCAGGAAAAAATGTTGCAGTCATAGGAACGATTCATCATGTATCCTTTTTCTTTTTTTTTTTTTTTTTTTTGAAAAAATGTTATTTGTGAAAGACCGATGCATCACCCTTCATAGCAGCTTCCTAAATGGTTGTAAGGAAGACTCTAACTCTTCTATACATAACATATCAGTGAAAAATATGGGAGAACTCCCAAAATTTCCCATCTCTTCATTTGATGCAAATATGACAGCAACTTATACAACAAGAAGCTGAAAATTTTCATGTACTTTAACAGGACCATCAGTTTTCTCAAAATACATCACTTTCCTGCCTTTTCTTTTTCTTGAATTGTTATCTGCACTGAAGTCATAAAGATAATACAGAGTAAGAGCGTGAGGCAGAATGATTCCAGCCACTAGAACTCCACGAAGGGATCAGGCAACAGAAAAAAGTTCCTAGAGAGCCAAGACATAAAACGGTGACTAATGGCACTTAGGTTTATAACTTGATAGATTAGATCTTTATCATGAAGCCTGACAAAGGCCTCAATTACAGCTCTTGCAAGAAGTAAAAGGGACCGTCTCAGTATATAAAAACAGCACAAGGTATAAACGTTTGATGTAAAAACGGATTCATCATTGTTCTAAGATTTATTCAAAGGAACTAAGTTATTTATATATAATAACTTTGACTAAATAATGAAAGATTATTTTCCCAACCTCAAGTGTCACAAACATTGCGTGCCCATATGCAGTGAACCGGTAACATTTGGCGGTGGCATTGAAATAACAAATGTTTCACTTCCACGGTCAAAGTTTGGACGAAAATTGTGACGACCCTAACTTTTGATCATCATCCTATACTCATACTTAACATTACTTAACCTCTAACACTTACTAATTATAACCTCTTAAAATTCAGGTCAACTTTTTTTTTCCATGTACGTCTAAATGCTGTAGCATTTAGCTAGCCTTCTGTTTTCAACTATTCGTAAAATGTTGTAGCATTCTAACAGCATTCTGTACATTAGTCATTGTCAAAATGTTGTAGCATTCTGACAACATTCTGTTATATTAGTCATACCTAAAATGCTGTAGCATTCTGACGGCATTCTGTTACATTAGTCATCAAAATACATAAAACACTATTTTATTTTACACATAATGTTCATCAGTGTTTCCAAAACACGTGATGCACCCACAACCCACATGCCCTAAGCATATCTTCCAAAGTTTGGATGGTACATTCCGACTGTCCATCCGACAAACTTAATGAGCTTTCACTCAGCAAGTATCAATAGGTCATAACAGATGCAATAATTATGCATACCCATATATGCATTCATGTCATATATCATAATACATTCTGTACTACTAAAACATGTATGGCTTATGTTCTTCTTCTTTCATTACATTCTTTGTTCTGCTTTAGTCTCATTTTAGTCGTTCACATCGTATTTTCACGTTCTGAACGACTTTCATTTCGTGTTTCTCATTCTTTTCATTCTTCTTTACAGATACCGTACCTTTATATGGAATGGTTTCTGTTTTTCATTTTCTTGTCTTTTACTTCTTATGGGCCCTGTCCTGTTGTACCATAGCGCGCATAACCAGTGAGGAGTGGGGTAGCTAACCAGTCCAACTCAGTCACGGTTTCATATCTTTCATAGTCTCATAATAACCTTTCCTTCGAA
>NW_010368054.1:244398-250840 GCF_000414095.1 Morus notabilis | reverse complement strand
GGTTCATGTTTTATAACATGGGATGAATCGGGTACATACTTCTTTAACATCGAGACATGGAATACATCATGTACCGCAGCTAATTCTGGCGGTAAAGCCAGTCGATAGGCTACTTTCCCTATTCTTTTAATAATCTGGAAAGGTCCTATATACCTTGGGCTCAATTTGCCTTTCTTGCCAAAACGCATAACACCTTTCATAGGTGCGATCTTCAAGAAGACTGAATCCTCTTCATTAAACTCCAAGGGTCTTCTACGCTTATCAGCATAGCTTTTCTGACGGTCCTGTGCCGTCTTCATTCTCTGATGGATTTTCTGGATGGATTCAACCGCCTCCTGAATGAATTCTGTCTTATGCAATTGCTTCTCCCTAGTTTCATACCAATGAATAGGAGTTCTACACTTTCTTCCATACAAAGCTTCATAAGGTGGCATACCGATTGAAGCTTGATAACTGTTGTTATATGAGAATTCAATCAGTGACAGTTTCTTATTCCATGCTCCTTTAAAATCCATCACACATGCCCTAAGCATATCTTCTAAAATTTGGATGGTACGTTCCGATTGTCCATCAGTCTGAGGATGGAAAGTTGTGCTAAATCTTAATTCTGAGCCCATGGCTGCTTGTACACTCTTCCAAAACATGGAGGTAAAGCGGCTATCCCGATCTGAGACAATGGATAAAGGTATTCCATGCAGTCTAACTATGTTGGTGACGTATAACTCTGCTAACTTGTCAAGGGTATACGTCACTTTTATGGGTACAAAATGGGAAGATTTAGTCAATCTATCAACAATTACCCAGATTGCATCATAACCTTCATTTGTTTTGGGTAGTCCTACCACAAAATCCATACTTATATGCTCCTATTTCCATTCCGGAATATCTAACGGTTGCAACTCTCCAGCTGGACGTTTATGCTCTGCTTTAACCTTTTGACATGTTAAACAACGACTAACGTAGTCCACGATGTCATTTTTCATATATCTCCACCAAAAGTGTTGTTTTAGATCTTGATACATCTTAGTCGCTCCTGGATGTATCGAATAAGGGGTATTATGAGATTCATAAAGAATTTGACTCTTAATTTTTTCATCTTCCGGAACACAAACCCTTCCTTGAAATGTGAGTATTCCCCTATCAGAGACTTTGAATTCCGTCTCTTTTCCTTCATCAGCTTCTTTCCAATACTTGTCAAGAGTAGAATCTTGACGTTGGGCTTCTGTCATCTTGTCAAAAATAGATGGTTGTATCTGTAGAGTGGCTAATTTACCTGTAATTAGCTCCAACCCTAATGAATGAATATCCTTTTGTCAAAGTACTAGAAATCTATCCAATGACATATGACTTAATTCAGTAGTCTTACGACTTAAAGCATCAGCTACCCTATTGGCTTTTCCAGGGTGATAAAGGATTTCACAATCATAATCTTTTACTAACTCCAACCATCTACGTTGCCTCATATTAAGTTCCTTCTGTGTAAAGAAATACTTGAGGCTTTTGTGATCAGTGAAAATCTGACATTGTACACCATATAAATAATGCGTCCATATCTTTAACGCAAAAACTACTGCTGCTAATTCAAGATCATGAGTAGGATAGTTTCTCTCATGAGTTTTCAATTGTCTAGACGCATACGCAATTACCATTCCATTTTGCATCAATACCGCTCCCAGCCCTAGTTTGGAAGCATCACTGTATACGTCAAACTTTTCTCCTTCCTTTGGAATAGTAAGGATTGGTGCAGTAGTCAGCTTTTGTTTTAATTCTTGAAAACTTTCTTCACACCTCTCAGTCCATTCATACTTCTTTTCTTTTCGTGTGAGGGTAGTGAGTGGTGCAGCTAGTTTTGCAAAACCCTCTACAAATCTTCTGTAATACCCAGCCAAACCTAAGAAACTACGAATCTCTATTACGTTTCTTGGTGCGGGCCAGTTACTAACAGCTTCAATCTTTGTTGGATCCACTGAGATTCCATCCTTCGAGACTACATGTCCTAAGAAATGAACTTTATTGAGCCAAAATTCACACTTGGAGAATTTAGCATATAGCTGATGTCTTTTCAGCGTTTGAAGAATAGTTCTCAAGTGCTCTTCATGTTCCTTATTATTCTTTGAATAAATTAGTATGTCGTCGATAAAAACGATAACAAATTTATCCAAATATTCCTTGAAAATACGATTCATCAAATCCATAAAAGCTGCTGGGGCATTAGTTAGTCCAAATGGCATCACAAGAAACTCGTAGTGTCCATAACACGTTCTGAAAGCCGTCTTAGATATATCTTGTTCCTTAATCTTCAATTGGTGGTATCCAGATCGCAAATCAATCTTTGAGAATATCGCCGCCCCTTTGAGTTGGTCGAATAAGTCATCGATCCTGGGCAGAGGATATTTATTCTTTATCGTGACCTTATTGAGCTCACGATAGTCAATACACATTCTTAATGTGCCATCTTTCTTTTTTACAAACAATATAGGGGCTCCCCAAGGTGAATAACTTGGTCGGATAAATCCTTTGTCCATTAATTCTTGTAGTTGCATTTTTAATTCCTTAAGTTCTGTTGGAGCCATCCTATAAGGAGCCTTAGAAATCGGTGCCGTTCCAGGTAAAAGTTTGATTTCAAACGAAATCTCACGTTCTGGTGGCAATCCTGGCAATTCTTCCGGAAGGACTTCCAGAAAATCCTGAACTATCGGCACATCTTTTGGTTGCAACTTATCAGTTTTAGTCGTATCCACAACATAAACTAAATATCCTTCGCAACCACTTGAAAGTAATTTCTTTGCTTCCATTGCAGTAATTACTCATCTGGGGTACGTTTAGAGTGATCAACGTACTCAAAATTTTCTTCCCCATCAGGTCAGAAAATCACCTTCCTATTACGACAATCGATAGTAGCTTGATATTTTCCTAAGAAATCCATTCCTAGGATGACGTCGTAGTCGATTATCTTTAATACGACTAGATCTGTGTATAGCTCCATGTCAGCTATGACTATCGGTACATGCTCTAGCTTAAATTCAGACAATAGAATTTCCCCAAAAGGTAGGGTAGTCCTAAATGTCTAACCTAAATTCTGACAATAGAATTTCCCCGGATGGCAGGGTAGTCCTAAATGTCTAACCAATTCTATTCATAGCATAATTTAATTTCTCAGCAAATTCATATGATGCAAACGAATGTGATGCACCGGAATCAAATAATGCGTATGCTAAGTGCTGAGCAATAGTAAGCTGACCTGTCACGACTCTTGACGTGCCAGCTTCTGCATCATTTTTTGTGTATGCCAACAACCTAGCATTGGTTTGTGACGGGGCTTCTATTCTATCTTGCTGAGGTTGCATTTCCTCAACTCTTATATGTATCGCATTTGCCTGGTTAGTAGGCTGTCTATTTGAATTCTGAGGACAGTTCCAAGAATATTGGCCCTCTTTGCCACATGTATAGCAATTGTTTGTTCCATAACGACATACACTCGAATGTTTCTTTCCGCACTTAGAACACTCAACTATATTTGTGGTGCGATCTTGCCTCTGTTGCAGACTTTGGGAATTAAAGTTTCGATTTCCACCAAAATTTCTCTTCGTCTTATTCGGGTTATGGTTATTCTGTGGACGACTTTGCGGGGGTCGATTTCCTTGTCCAGTTCTATTAGCTTGGTTACTCTGACCAGCTTGATTATTCTTTTGATTCCCCCTTTGGGTTTGCTTTGCTTGGGCTTGTTCCTTTTTCTTAGCATCCCAGAATTTGGTTCTCTCTTCTTTAGCTTAGGCTAGGTGATATTCTGCTTAGACTGCTCTACCAACACAATCCGCCACTATTGTGGGTGGTCTTTCCCCACTATCTACTACTGTAGCTATTTCAGGGCGAAACATCACTAACATTCGTCGCACCCTTTCCATTTCTGTTGGCACTAGCTGAGAGCATAGCCTTGCAAAACGATCAACCTTACGACAAGCCTCCATAATAGTCATATCACCTTGCTTCAAATTATTGAATTCATTTTGTTGAGCTCGGAGACCTACAGTATCATAGTACTTAGCATTGAATTCCCCTAAGAATTCATTCCAAGTCATCATTGCTACATTCCTTCTTATTACCACTGTCTCCCACTAGTAGCGGGCATCTTTCTTTAACACATACAAAGTACAGAGAACTTTTTCTTGCTCCGTTAGATTCATGAAATCCAGAATCGTTTGGAGTGAAGTTAACCACTCCTTAGCTTCTAGTGGGTCAGTGGAACCTTCAAATTCTGGTGGCTTCATCCTACGAAACCGTACATATAATGGTTCCTGATTAGCAATCGGCATAGCTTGTGGCACCATTTCTGGCATCGCCGCAGGCTCTGGTTGCGGTGCCGGTTGAACAGGTGGCGCTCTTCTTCGCTCCTGTTCTTGGTCTCTTTGCTCTAACTGTGCCCGTAAATTTCTATTTTCATGCTCTTGAGCCTCAAGTCTGGCTCGTAAATTAGCTATGGTGGCAGCTAAATCCCCTCCTAGTTCTTGGACCAATCGTTCTCTACGTGGACGAACCATGTTTCCGTGTGTCTACATAAGAGGGATAATGGTAAACATAGTTAACTTTCCGGATATGTGTGTATGTATGAATCTAAATAAATCTTAACATCATTTCATAACATAAAGTTGTTTTAAAATAATACAACTTTTATTAAATGTGGTGGCATTCCAGTAGTATTTTAACCACACTTATCATTTAAAAAAAAATGCATTCCTAGGTAATAACATTTTTTTTTCCTATATTTGATTCATTTGTATACCTGTATACACATACATACACATATCCGCTCAAACATACATATACATTCATATTCATTACTTACACAAGACAAGTATGATTATCTTATACATCCACAGTACATTTTTTTTTTACATTGCCAAAATGTAACATTATCATCAAAACATTACATCATATTGTACATCAGCTTAATTCCCAGTGGCCTCCCAAAAATCCTCCTCCGGATCTTCTTCCTCACTTGTATTTGCGGTGTTTTGGGAATCCACATTTGCTTGTCCCTGTTGTTGGGGTGATGATGTTGTTCCAATTTCTACTCCAACCTCCACTGATCTATTTCTACGTAGGTATTCTCTCTGCCTACGTTCAAACTCCATTCGACGCTCACTAACGCGTCGTTCCTGCTCCTCTCGTTCTATAGCCAAAGTTTCTTCTAATTTCGTTACTTCCTCTACAAACTGGGTGAGGGTATATGTAACTTCCCATTGTGGAAATACCATAGTTTGTAACTCTTCTGTTAACCCCCTCCATAATATGAAACATGCATCCTGTTCTTTTAACTTAATAGTGGGATCAGTCATAATCTCACTAAAGAACCGATCAGCATAGATTGCCACAGTATCATAAGGCCGCATCTTAAATTTATCGACCTTATGTATATACTTCTCCATCTTCTTAAATTTGGTTTCCCCAGTATGTGGTTGAGTCTGTGAGGTAGAGGCAACCTCTGGTGCCATCCTTACAGGTACCTCTCTCGGTGGAAATTGAGCTAGCAGTAAACTACAAAAATTGCCCCATGGCACCTCATGCGCATTCCTTGTTTCCACCGCACCTCTCCAAAACTGCCTAGCGTTAGACTCTAATAGGCCGGCAGCTAGAATCACCCAATCACTCTCATCAATATCACAGGCTACCATCAAATATTCAATTTGGTGTAGCCAGTCCTGTAATTTGGTTGGGTGAGCCTGACCATCATACATAGGTGGATTACACTGATAAAGTGCAAAAGCAGCTCTTGCGGCGACCCTAGATCCTATTGGGTCTCTAATCATTGCTACTTGCACTTCCCTATCAATCGGGGGTGGATTAACTACTCTAATAGGCTGTAAGGGTTGTAGGAGTACCTCTATAGGAATAGGTTCCACTTCTTGTACCGAAGGTAGACTATGCGGACGTCTTCTCCTTCCTGGATCCCGGATACCTCTTCTATGCAACCCTCTGGGTATCATCCGAGTTCGCCTTGTTCGTACCATATCGTATATCCTATAAGGACAAAATTCACACACTGAATTCTAAATTCAAAAGAATAAATAACTTACTTGGTCAATGTAGAGTCAGATGCTCAGCAAAATGTGGGTGGGTGGCAGAACTGTCGCTCTGATACCAACTGTGACAACCCTAACTTTTGATCGTCATCTTATACTCATATTTAGCATTTCTTAACCTCTATGACGACCCTAATTTTAACTTCTTAAAATTTCAGGTCGTTTTTTTTTTCATCCTTAAATCTTACCATGTACGTAAAAAAAATGCTGTAGCATTCTGACAACATTCTATTACACTAGTCATCAAATACATAAAACACTATTTTATTTTACATATAAAATTCAGCAGCGTTTCCAAAACACATGATGCGTCCACAACCCACTTGCCCACATTCCGCTGCTACACCCTCTCTGCATGCCCA
>NW_010368054.1:242652-243033 GCF_000414095.1 Morus notabilis | reverse complement strand
TTTAATCCCATATTTCTCTTGAAATCCAGTTTTAGTTCAAATTACTCAAACTAAATTTTGACAGAGTTTCGCCTTATTTTTCTCGTTTCTCGAGTTTTTAATAACTCGTTCTACTTCTGATTTCGGTACCTGGAGTCAAGATTTACATTCCTGAACACAGATTCCAACATAAAATTGAACAAAACATATGTTCTTTCTTAATCTAGGCTCACGGATTTTCGATAGAAATCCACCAAAACTTTATTCAATCATCTTAACACTTACACCGTTAAACTCTTATTATGATACTCTACAAAACCTCAGTTTCAATTTTCACTTTAACAGAAGTTTTTCTGAGATGGGTTACTATTCATCTAAATCAAGAAAATATAGAATTCTCAC
>NW_010368054.1:233561-242179 GCF_000414095.1 Morus notabilis | reverse complement strand
ATATATATATATATACATATACTATAACTTTGTTCAACCTACTTTTCTGGACTGTCGAGTATCCTAGGTCAAACTTCTCATGTTCAACCCAATTCTCTTGGGTATCTTATTAGACAATTTCTTTTTCTGAAATTATCATCTTAATTGATTCAGAATTTCCTATACCGTGTATCCTTGCGGTACTCATTTTTTTTAGTAGTTTCCTGCTTAAATTGACTTGGGAGAATTCTGTTTCAGGAACTTTTGCTATTTTCCTTACTTCTAATATTTCTATTCTTTTTTTTAGCTGGTCATTTGGTCACCTACCAAATATTTCAGTTTTTCATAACTAAAATATACCCGCTAAAATTTTTAACTTTTAACTAATATCTCACTATTTATAAGTGATATTTACGAATTTCATTTGTAAGAATATTTGTATTATAACTTTACATATTTCGGGAAATTTACCACGTACATAAAGTTTCTACATAATATTTTTTTTGATTACATCAAAATTCTACTACTTACTATTCCGGAAAGAATTTTAGTCAAATACTGGAATGTCCGGATTAGACCTAAATTTTTTTCCGGTCATTACAAAAATATCCTTGAGACTCCCACCTGATATGAACAATGTGAAAGAATTTGACGCCATGAAATAACAAAATGTGCAGATGTGACAAAAGTACACTGAGAACACATGCATTCTGCGATTTGATGGCCAGCATCCATGTTTTTGCTTGTCGTAATTACAAAAAGGATAGAGAAACAATATCCCCCACTACATCTATTGAAATCTAATATTGCCACCATATTTATCTCAAGCAATAAGCATAATATATAGACAAAAATTATCAGATTTAGAAGTGAAGGATCTAATAATCAGAAATGGACAGGATCATCTTAACAATTTTTACAGCGGTCTTAGATTTACATTATGCGTGTAGTTCTTTTTTTTTTTCTAAGAACCTAAGATGTTCAAATTTTTAGCTTTACTCTCTATCTTTCGGTAGTACCATATGCTATAGATAGACTACTTTATATCCTCCAGCCCCCTAGAAACTGTTTCTGGTATCGAATCCGTTGTTTAGAGCTTATTTTGTATGTAGTTTAGAATGGTGATTAATGTGATATTAGGTTGTATCTTTGTGGCAATCCGTGCTTAATAATGTTCTAAATATTTTGAGTTAATGGGTGCCCGTTTGATGTTGAAAAGCCCTCACTGAAATTCTCTCTCTATCTGTTTAAACTACCCCAAATTTTGCTACGTGTCTTTTGTTTTTTGTTTTTGTGTATCTGTCACGCCCTGGAGCGGGGGTGGTGACGTGGAGACTCAATTAGGGTTAAACGCACGATAATAATAAAGGAAATACCTAACGAGCCCCACACACTGAATTAAAACGAACTACATGATCTTTCTACAGGATCTCGTTATCGTACATACATGACATGTAAATAAATCTTTACAGTTACAGACATCATCCACAGTCTAGTAATCCAAGTACAGGAGTTTACAGAATTTACAAATTCTTACATTTGTACTCACAGGAGGATGACACAATCCTCTCCAAAATCAGGTGGTAGCACTCAGCTACTCCGCACTGCTCCTAAAGTCTCCTGGGAGGGGTTAACATTTTAAAACAATGAAACGTGAGCGAAAGGTGTGACGACCCTAACCTTTGATCGTCATCCTATACTCATACTTAACATTACTTAACCTCTAACACTTACTAATTATAACCTCTTAAAATTCAGGCCAACTTTTTTCATTCTTACCATGTATGTCTAAATGTTGTAGCATTTAGCTAGCCTTCTGTTTTCAACTAT
Source organism: Morus notabilis (assembly GCF_000414095.1). Classification (NCBI taxonomy): domain Eukaryota; kingdom Viridiplantae; phylum Streptophyta; class Magnoliopsida; order Rosales; family Moraceae; genus Morus; species Morus notabilis. Next base: position 240,370 of record NW_010368054.1, on the reverse strand, counting down.
TCGTAAAATGCTGTAGCATTCTAACAGCATTCTGTACATTAGTCATTGTCAAAATTTTGTAGCATTCTAACAACATTATGTTATATTAGTCATACCTAAAATGTTGTAGCATTTTGACGACATTCTGTTACATTAGTCATCAAAATACATAAAACACTATTTTATTTTACACATAATGTTCAGCAGCGTTTCTAAAACACGTGATGCATCCACAACCCACTTGCCCACACTTCACTGCTGCATCCTCTCTGCATGCCCAACAACAAGTTTCAGGGAGCCGGTGCCTTACCCGAGCTTCCTACAACACGAACAAATTTAATGAGCTTTCGCTCAGCAAGTATCAATAGGTCATAACAGATGCAATAATTATGCATACCCATATATGCATTCATGTCATATATCATAATATATTCTATACCACTAAAACATGTATGGCTTATGTTCTTCTTCTTTCATTACATTCTTTGTTCTGCTTTCGTCTCATTTTAGTCATTCACATCGTATTTTCACGTTCTGAACGACTTTCATTTCGTATTTCTCATTCTTTTCATTCTTCTTTACATATACCGTACCTTTATATAGAATGGTTTCTTTTTTGCATTTTCTTGTTTTTTACTTCTTATGGGTCCTGCTCTGTTGTACCATAGTGCGCATAACCAGTGAGGAGTGGGGTAGCTAACCAATCCAACTCAGTAACGGTTTCATATTTTTCATAGTCTCATAATAACCTTTCATTCGAAGGCTGGTACAAACAGGACGTTTAGTCTCTTACCGTTTATCAATTTTCTCATTGAAATGGTAACTTTAGTTAAATCTTATGAATTTGTGCCTTATTGAGCATTTAATCATGAGATTAACTTTTCGTTAAAGTTTAACATTTCATTTCTTTTAGTTTGATCTCGACTTAACATCGATACATACTTTTTACAGAATAAAGTTCTACGATTACATAAGTCTTGTAGATACTTACCTAACATAGTATCTAACATTCACATTGTATCTAACATTCAAAATTCTACTATATGCACAATCTTTGTGCAACATAGAAAAGTAAGCTTGTTTGTGATATAGCCACAGGATAACTATTGTACTTACAGAAGTTTTGCTAAAAATGCGTCATTTGTCTCCCTTGTTGCTGTCCGACTTCAACCGTTAATCGGCCCTATTGCATAAATTTTTCAATCGTTAGATTCAAAATCTAAGATCAATAATTACATTGAAATTTACGTTGGAAAGGTCTACAATCCTTATGTTTGGTATTCAACCTCAAACTATTTCTTATCTCAAGGATTTGCACTAAAATTGTGCAAATTACTCAGTCATGGGCCTAATTTCCAGTTTCGGTCCAAAACTGTGAATTATCGTTGTGTTCGGTTTCTAACCATCACCGATTATTGAAACATCTTTCTTTTCACACTTTAATCCCATATTTCTCTTGAAATCCAGTTTTAGTTCAAATTACTCAAACTAAATTTCGGCAGCGTTTCGCCTTATTTTTTCTCGTTTCCTGAGTTTTCAATAACTCGTTCTACTTCCGATTCTGGTACCTGGAGTCAAGATTCACATTCTTGAACACAAATTCCAACATAATATTGAACACAAACACATGTTCTTCCCCAATCTAGGATCACGGATTTTCAAAGAAAATCCATCAAAATTTCATTCAATCATGTTAATATTTACACCGTTAGACTCCTATTACGATGCTCTACAAAACATCGGTTTTGATTTTTACTTTAACGGAAGTTTTTCGAGATGGGTTACTATTCATCTAACTCAAGAAATCATAGAATTCTCATTTTTAAATCCGAAATCTTACCTCTAGAAGTTGAGGTTTTCTGCTAAAACGCCTCAGGTTACGTTTCTACCTGACTGCACGGAAATATTTTAGTGATAATGCTTGATTTCCTTGAATTTCTCTTCTCCGTCACTCTCTAATCTATTTTCCTTTTACTTCACTCTCTCACATTTTTTTCTCCTTTTCTCTGCTATGATATGCCTTACATTCACAAGTACATACCGTGAGTAATGGCCTCAGTAAGTTTTGCATTAGTTGCGTGAGTTACCAAGCCTATGTGATTTTCAAGGTGAGTTACCCACGTGAGTCACCAATGTGAGTCACCGCCTCATGTAGGAAAGCCAAGTGTACCCCTGCATGTTTAATACATATACACCTCACGGTAATAATCTTTTTGACTTACCCTTTTTTTTTAAACCGTACCTAACGATAATCTTTCATATATATATATATATATACACACATACATTCTGTAACTTAGTTTTCTCTCTTTCTTCTTAGTCAGCCACACTTAGGCATATAACACAAGGTGGCTTCTAATTCCTTCACTACACGTTCTTAAGGCATAAATGAATATAATAATAATATTTCTTATGAAACGTACTTAGAAATAATTATATATAATATATATATATATACATATACTATAACTTTACATATTTCGGGAAATTTTACCCCGTACATAAAATTTTTACATAACATTTTCTTGATTACATAAAAATTCTACTACTTACTATTCCAGAAAGAATTTCGATCAAATACTGGACTGTCTGGATTAGACCTAAATTTTTCCCGGTCATTACAAAAGGCCTAGTAGGATATAATTTGAAATAACTTGGTAAATAAATGAATAAATATAGATATTAAGTTCCAACACAACAGCTGAAACCTCACATCCTTTTTCTGAAAGGAATATAAACTGAAAATTACCGTATTACAGGCATCATCAAGTAATTTGTACAAATTACTTACACAACCAAGTGCACAAGCCTTCCTGGGCTGGGTTTCGGGTTCTGCCCCCGAGGATGCACTATCCACATTCTATCTAGGCCATCAGCGGGCTTACCGGTTCGCAAGATCTCTTTTATTAAGAAATCATTCATTAAACATTATGAAATCGTTATTATAATCCCACGTACTACAACAAGCCGTGGATCCCCATGAACTACAATAAGTCATGGGTTCCGTGAACTACAACAAGCCACGGTTTTTAAAAATATTTTTCTTTCGCAAACAAGTCCCTTTCTTTAAAACATTTGCAAGGCCAAAATCCTTTTGAAAATCAAGCTCACAAAGAAAGTGATAGAAATCCTACCTCGAAATTATCAAACCTGTGGCTAGCGGCGCACGATCCCAGCTTCCACTTCCTCAAGCCACTCAGTCCGAGTCATCAGCTATCACTGTTACAAGACAATACTTTAGGATTCCAATCTCACTCCTAAAGTAATTCAGATTCAATCATATCCTTTGATTAGTGTGCCCTAATCAATTTCATGTTTCAAATCATCATTCTAAGGATTTTAATTCTAAAACATGGATTAAAGATGCTAATCCATTGACTCTAGGTCCCAAAATGAAGCTAATTTGGGTTCTCCTGAAAAACAGAGGTCAAAACAGCATTTTCAGGCCATACAAGGTAAAACCTCGTGTACACCAGTCAACCGGTGATAGAGCAGTGCATCACCACCGGTCGACCGGTGGTGTGCAATCCGGTCGACCGCATCGGTCGACCGGTGGCCTAATGTAATCCGGTCGACCGCACGGGTCGACCTGTGAAGAACAACAGTGCGAGAAACTCACAGAAATCAGTCTGAAAACCTGTAAATTCAGTCCCAAATCACAATATCTTAAGGGACAACACTTGAATCCAGGTTTTAGGTACTAAAACAAGTCCAAAGAACCCAAGATCCCCAATTTCTACCCTAGTTTTACTCCAAATCCATCAAAATTCGTTTCGAACTAAAAATAAGTTTTAGAATCCGAAATCTAGAGATTCAAGAGAGGTTTTTTAGAAATCTTACCTTGAATGACGTTGAAAACTCATTGAAACTTTCCTTTGGTTCGAAATCCGGTTGATTATTCAAAACGGGAGAGAGACAGCCGAGAGAGAGTGTGAGAGAACGAAGAGAAGAGAGAGAGGAGTGGTCTGTGGACACACGGGAGGAAGGAAGAGAAAAAGAAAAGAAGAAAAAGAAAAAAAAAGAAAAAGAAAAGAAAAATAGGTGTCCAAATATTTTAAAATGGCAGTTCAGAAATGTGCCCATACACACTTCTAGGTTAAAATAAAATTACTGAGAATACTTAAATACCTTAGAATTATTTAAATTACACGTCAGAAACATTTATTAATCAAAACCCAATTAATTAAATCAGATTAGGCACATTAATAATTCTTAATTATCTCAATTAATCCCATTTAATTTTTTAGGGGTGTGACAGTATCCCAAGTTATTAATATTCATCAATGACATAGTGTTAAGAGATAAAGACTTGTTTTATTTGATCTTCCATCCGCGAAGACGAAGAGATTTTACAACGTGTTTTTTATTTCTTTTGTAATAAATCTTGCAACATGTTTACAAAAAGTAGTTCCTAACTGCACAAAACATGTGGCACATAAAAGCGGCAGATAATAAAGTCCAAAATCTGTAACTACCAATGGAGAAGACAAAAGCCTTTTCTCAAAACCCATATTTTCTTCTAATGTCATAAATATTTCCCTTTGTTTTTCTTTTTTTTTTTTTTGCATACGACCCCTCATATTTAAGGATTTTCAACAATGCTTGAAAGTTTTCTTTTGTTTTCATTTGTATTCGTAGTTTGTAATACCGGTGGTCTTTATTCTTATTTTGTGATCTGTTTATCTTCTTTTATAGTGTTAGGTCGTGTTTTTAATATATTAGATTTGTTTTTTTGTGAGTATTTTGTGCGGCCTTATTGTTGTGTGCCTTTCAATTTCGGTAGATTAGACTTTCCATCGATTGTAGAGGTTTTGTTAAATATTCATGTATGTACTCTATTGATCGTATACCCAAAATGCTGTCTATTTTCGGAACTCGCCAACTCAGTACACGTCTATTTTCTTAAGCGTTTCATTCGAATTTTACTTGGAGGATCGGTTATGGTTTCCTGTAGTTTGGAAGCCACATGGATCATTGTTGGTGTTTGTATTTTCTTGATTTAAAATATATTCCCGTTTTACAGGAAGGAAGCAATATGTGATTCCATGTCGTACAACTTAAAGAGGTGATTAATTGTCTTGTTAAACAAAAAGAGTAGAATTTTGTTGTATAGTATTAGAAAATCCTATTCAAAGATTATAGTTATGCGTTTCAAAGGAAAAAAAAGATTATAGTTTACTCTAATGTGATTTTGACTTTTTTTTTTAATGTGATTTGACAATTCAAAATTATATTTTACTGGTAGATCGTATTTTGAAGCTACAATTACAGAATGAATTTCTTAGAAACCCAAGAACAACAAATTATAGTTATGAACCCAAAATAGTACGGAAAGTTGATTAAGATTTTTCCCCAAATTTTCAACCGTGCTATTATTTTAAAGTCATATTGTAATAAGTAGTCAAGTTCAAGTCGTTATTATGGAAACTAAAATTTAAGGGGGTAAAGTGTTAAAAATCATGCTCTATGTATAAGAATTTTGAGAAAACGACAGTTCTCAGAGCCGACTACTTATTACTGATTAAGCAAAATACCTCTGCTATTAAGGGGAAAAAAATAACAGAATAAAAAAATAAAGAGAAACGCATTATGCATCGTCAATAGCTCATAGCATGTGTTACATTCACTTTCGAAGTTGATATAGTTAATATGCATAAAATGTCGTGCAAATAATAATTCAGTAGTGAATAGGAGGAATGAAAAATATGAAGGATCAATAAGATTATAACATAGAGTTATAAAAGTGATCAGTGATAATTATTTGTCTTATAATTTGTTTATTAATTATTTGTCTTATAATTATTAGATCGTCTATTTTTTTATTTGCTTATAATTTGTTTTGGTAGTGTAAAAGTAGTGTTTTTAGCTTAAATTTGATGATTTAGTTGAACGTTTTCATTAGTGGAAGGATTCAATTGATGAATTGTCTGTCACTCTATCTCTCCTCCCCTCCCTCCAACCAAATAATGGATTGCTCATCTCTTTTCACCCTCTCCCTCAACCAAACACAGTGATAGGTGATTGGCGAATGTTTTTCTATATATATATAACAAAAAGTAACATATATTTGTCACACAAAAAATAACGTACTAAATTCATCATTAAGATATAAAGGGACAAAATCATTTTAGTATTATATGTTAGAGTGAAATTTCTCATTGGTACTCTTTATTTTTAATAATATTAAAACAGAATTTTTACCTTTAAAAGAATGTTTTTTCAGTACACTGAAATTAATTTTTGAAACATAAAATGCTCACTCTACCATTCTCACTAATTAACAATAAACTAGTAATTTAAAAAAAAATCTAAAAATACTTTAAAATATTTAAAAATTAAACAATCAAAATAAATTAAAATATTTTTAGAAAATATTAATGATAATAAAGATAAGGCTTATTGAATTGGAATCATAAAGGGCATTGAAGTAAAGAAGATGTAAAGGATAGATGACGACATATTTTGTAACGCGTCATCTGCCTCAACTTAACAATATTACTACAGATGTATCTTATTCAATATTACTTCAAAAAAAAGGCATTGAATAAGATACCACTGTAATAATATCATTAAGCTGAGACAGATGACACGTTACAAAATGTGTCGTCATCTATCCTTTACATCTTATCTACTTCAATGCCCTTTATGATTCCAATTCAATAAACCTTATCTTTATCATCATTGAAGGCATGTAGCAAACCTATAAATGGAACCGTTTTACATATTTTTTTTTTTAAAAATAGGGTAAATAAATGTAACATTCTCTTCTTTGAATATATATATATATATATATATATATATATATATATTCAGATTACCTCTCTTCTTTC
>NW_010368054.1:222478-233043 GCF_000414095.1 Morus notabilis | reverse complement strand
ATATATATTTTCAGATTACCTTTCTTCTTTCGTAAAATAACCCAACGATATAGAATACATCAAAATTTCGTTGAACTAGTGTAACGACCCTAACTTTTGATCATCATCCTATGCTCATACTTAACATTTCATAATCTCTACCGTTTACTAGTTATAACTCCTTAAAATTTCAGACCTTTTTTTTTCATTTTTATTCGTGTCTAAATGCTGTAGTATTCTATTTTCAACTATTACGAATTGCTGTAGCAATTCGTTTTCAACTGTTAGGAATTGCTGTAGCAATCCATTCTCATCTATTATGAATTGCTGTAGCTATCCAATTTCAACTATTACGAATTGCTGTAGCAATTCGTTTTCAACTATTAGGAATTGCTGTAGCAATCCGTTTTCAACTATTACGATTTGCTGTAGCAATTCGTTACATTAATCATACCTTATGACTAGAGGTTGCTATACATAGCCTCATTGTCTCATGAACTGTTCCTTCATTATTACATAAGCCATTTATACTCATAAACACTATTTCATTTTACACATAAGGTTCCGCAGCATTTCCAAAACACGTGATACATCCACAACCCACTTGCCGACATTCCACTGCTGCACCCTCTCTGCATGTCCAATAACAAGTTCAGGGAGCCGGTGCCTTACTTGTGCTTCCTACAATACGAACAAACTTAATGAGCTTTCGCTCAGCAAGTATCAATAGGTCATAACAGATGCAATAATTATGCATACCCATATATGCATTCATGTCATATATCATAATACATTTTGTGCTACAAAACGTGTATGGCTTATGTTCTTCTTCTTCCATTGCATTCTTTGTTCTGATTTCTCATATTAGTCGTTCACATCATATTTTCACGTTCTAAACGACTTTCATTTTCTGTTTCTCATTCTTTTCATTCTTTTTTTACAGATACCATACCTTTATATGGAATGATTTATGTTTTTCATTTTCATGTATTTTACTTCTTATGGGCCCTGTCATGTTGTACCATAGCACGCATAACTAGTGAGGAGTGGGGTAGCTAACCAATCTAACTCAGTCACAGTTTCATATCTTTCATAGTCTCATAATAACCTTTCCTTCGAAGGCTGGTACAAACAGGGCATTTAGTCTCTTACCGTTTATCAATTTTCTCATTGAAACGGTAACTTTAGTTAAATCTTATGAATTTGTGCATTATTGGGCATTTTATCATGAGATTAACTTTTCGTTAAAGTTTAACTTTTCATTTCTCTTAGTTTGATCTCGACTTAAAATCAATACATCCGTTTTTGCAGAATAAAGTTCTACGATTACATAAGTCTTATAGATACATACCTAACATAGTATCTAACATTCACATTGTATCTAACGTTCAAAATTCTACTATATGCACAATTTTTGTGCAACATAGAAAAGTAAGCTTGTTCGTGATATAGCCATAGAAAAACTATTGTACTTACCGAAGCTTCGCTAACAACGCGTCCTTTGTCTCCCTTGATGCTTTCCGACTTCAACCGTTAATCGGCCCTATTACATAAATTTTTCGATCGTTAGATTTAGAATCTAATATCAATAATTACATTGAAATTTACATCGGAGAGGTCTACAATCCTTATATTTGGTATTCAACCTCAACCCATTTCCTATCTCAAGGATTTACACTAAAACCGTGCAAGTTACTCAGTCATAGGCCTAATTCTCAGTTTCGATCCAAAACAGTGAATTCTCATTGTGTTCGGTTTTCTAACCATCACCGATTATTGAAACTTCTTTCTTTTCACCTTTTAATCCCATATTCCTCTTGAAATTCAGTTTTAGTTCAAATTACTCAAACTAAATTTCAGCAGAGTTTCGCCTTATTTTTCTCGTTTCCCGAGTTTTCAATAACTTGTTCTAATTCTGATTTTGGTACCTGGAGTCAAGATTCATATTCTTGAACACAAATTCCAACATAAAATTGAACAAAACACATTTTCTCCATTTCTAGGGTTTTCGGATTTCTTAGTGTAAATCCAAAATTTTTTGTTCAGTCGTTTCCATAATTACATGTTGAACTCCTATCCTAGTCCCCGACAAAACCTCGGTTTCATTTTTTAGTTTTACGGATTTTTTCCGAGATGAGTTACTATTCATCAAAACGAAAAAGCAAGCAGTTTCTCATGAAAAATCCGAAATCTTACCTCGAAAAGTTGAGATTTTCCACTAGAATGCCTCGGGTTGCGTTTCTACCGGACTGAACGGAAGAAATTCTGATGAAATCGATTGATTCCTTGGATTTCCCCTTGTTTTCTCTCTTTTCTCTCCTTTTTTCTATTCTCTCGGCCACACTTTGGAAAAGAAGACACATTTGGCTTGTAATGTCTCCGTGGGCCTCTTTTTAGAATGTAATGAATATTATAATAATATTTCTAATAATATCTAATGTTACTTTCTAGATTAAAATAATTACTTTAATTTTCATACTTAAATTTTACTAATTCTAATTAAGTTTAACACTTCATTTAAGTGGTTCCATGTTCCCCACATTTTTCTTGTCGAGACTAAACTTTCCGTTTCTCGAAACGAGCCTCTTTGCGGTACTGATAATTCCACAACCAGTACATGTTCTATATTGTTTTTCTAAACTGTCGAGCACCATGGGTCAAACTTCTCATCTTCAACCCACTTCTCTTGGGTATCTCTTTAGTCAAATTCTTTTTTTGAAATTTTCATTCTTTTGATTCAGAATTGCCCAAAATGCGTACCCTTGCGGTACTCATTTTTTTTAGGAGTTTCCCGTTTTAACTGACTCGGGAAAATTCTGTTTCAGGAACTTTTGCTATTTTCCTTACTTCCAATATTTCTACTCTTTTTCTAACTGGTTATTTGGTCACAAACCAAATATTTCAGTTTTTCATAACTAAAATATACATGTTAAAATTTTTAACTTTTAACTGATATTTCACTATTCATAACTGATATTTACGAATTTTCTTTGTAAAAATATTCATATTATAACCTTACACTTTTCGGGAGATTTTACCCCGTACATAAAGTTTCTACATAGCATTTTCTTGATCAAACTGAAAATTATACTCTTTTCATTCCGGAAGAATTTATGGTCAAAATGTCGAACTGTCCAGATTAGACCTGAAATTTTCTCGGTCGTTACAACTAGCAAACTTTGTGATTTAACTATTACTACTATTGTACCTTTGGTGACAAATAAAATTGTTGACAAGTTAGTTATAGCATTAGAAAATTAAACACAATCTGTTCCAACAGACATTTAATAAATTATTAAAAATTTCAACATTCTGACCTAAATCTTTTGGAGTTTTTGACAAAATTGTTAACGCCGGCATTGTTACCATTGGTCTCTATCTATAATAATAAAAATGAAAAATGACCCCGCAAATTGTTAATGACAACAACTTTGACAATAACAAAAAAATGAAAAACGTAGAGCGCGTTTGGAACTCATTTTAAAATGATTTTATTTTTCATTTGAGAATGAAAATGAAAACGTTTTTAATCTCAAAGATAAATCATTTTTGAAAATGCGTTTGGTAGTTTTATTAAGAGATTGTTTTCAGTGTAAAAAAATTCATTTAATGTCTCTCTTTCTCTCTCTGCTCGAGAGAGGAGAAAACAAAAACAAAAAATGAAAAACGACTAAAAATTATTTTTCATTTCTCTCTCATTTTTACACTAAACAAAAAAATCGTTTTCTTTTTTGTTTTTTATCTTTATTGCGTCAAACGTCGTTTTGGAAACGTTTTTATTTTTTTTTTCTCAAAAAATGTGAAAAACAAAAACGGAATCAATTCTCAACACGATCTTGAGAAAAAATGTTCACCCCCTTCATATTTGTATTTAAAATATTATATATATATATAAATATATATCGGGATAACATAAATAAAATATAAAGAATATTATTAGAATTTCGTAGGGTCTAATAGTAGCAGAAAGGAAGCGATAAAATACCAATTGTAAATCCGTTCCTCTTGAGTAAAATCGAAGGATTTTGCAATCTCCGTGGAAGTAAAAACGCCATTGGCGGCAGCAGAAGAAGCAGCAACTGAAATGAAACAAGAAATGGTGATGAGTGCGTGAATTTAAAGTAGTTTTTCGATTTGAAATTTCTTTCCTCGAAAATCAAAAAAGTAAAAAAAATCAATTTTCGTGTTTATGCGGTAAAGAAAAGGAAAATGAAATACCATTGAAGAAGAGGGGAGAGGTGAGACAACGTCGAATTTTGGAGAAAAAGTGAGAGTTGAGTCTATATTTCTAAGAAGACAAAAGGGTTGATGGAGCAGACGCCGTTGACTGGATAATCATCGTCGTTTTCATTCTTTCTTTTTTGTTTGCTTCGTTTCGTTTCTGATAAAACACCTCGGCTAGCCAAGGAAGAAGAAGAAAATGGGGTTTTAAGTTCCGTTTATTTTACGAATTCGAGTTTTATTATAATAAAAAACTCTTAAAAACAATAATATTTAATTTTTAAAAAGTTTTCACATAAAATTATATTTTAATTCAAATTAAAACGTATTATATCATTACTGCAAAATAAATTTATGTATTTATGCAATGTGTGGAGTGAGTACGTACGTATCAAATCATCAGTCAACAAACTATATAGTGTACGCAAATTTCATAGTATAAAATAACTCTAACATGTAATATAATAAGGCTTTTTTGTTCAGACGCCCTATGAATTTTTTAAATTTAGTAATTTAGTCCTCAATCTTTTTTCTGGCAATTAACCCCTCCAAATTAAAATTCTAGGCAATTAACACAAAATCAATAAGAGCGTTAGGGATTTTAACAGAATTGAACACGTGACTGTCATTGGAGGGAATATAATGTCATTTTGCCGATGACAAATCTCATTTATTTGAATATCCCAAAGACAATACGATAAAAACACATAAAATTGGGGAAAAAACTACGGTCAGAGGATAAGTTCTTATATTGAGAAAACTTTAACCAATTTGATGATTAAACTCATAATTGATTTGAAATTTTACTAATAAAGATTAGAATCTGAATAAAAAGTTTTGGAATTCTTAAACAACCAAAAAATGATAATCAAATTCTTAATCACTTTCTCTGAAACAATAAAAATGGAAACAATATATCAATTAACAAATTTGGTTTACTTGCCGAGAAACTGCAAGAATTGTCCAATTTTAACTGTTATTGATTTGGTGTTAATTGCCAAGAATTTTTTCTTGGAGGGGTTAATTGCCAGAAAAGAATTAAGGACTAAATTGTCAAATTTAAAAACATTAAGAGATATCCGTACAAAAACGCCATATAATTAACGATATTTACTTTTTTAAAGCAATTATAGAGTACGTGTTATATATTGGGAACAAATGTAGACCTATTATAGCGACAAGATAATAAATAGTGAAATAAAAAAAACAATATAGAGAGAAATTTTTTTTTTTTTGAGAAAGAGTAGAAAATAGGCCAATATGAAAAGCTTAAGAAAGTATATAGGCCAATTTTTAGTTATAGAAATTAATAGGGTCAAGTTATGGTTCATAACCAGATAAGTTATGGACAAACTTGTCAAGTTATGGTTCATATCCAGACAAGTTATCGACAAAAACCGTGAATTATAGACAATAACTTGTCAAGTTATGGTTCATAACCAGACAAGTTATGGACGAAAACAGTAATTTGGCCTATTTATTAACTTATGTAAACTATTGGCCTATTGATTTTAATTTATCTTGGCCTATTTCTCTCTTTCTCCCTTTTTTTTTTTTTTTTTTTTCTATTATTGAGTTTTGCTCAGTCTTTCTCATCTTTCTCTGTATCGTACACCACTTTTTCTCCTCTCAATATTTCTCTCTTACTTCTCTTCACTCTCGTTTCTTGCTGCGTTATAACTAGAAGGAGCTTAGCCTATTCAATAGCTTTCATATGTGAGGATCTCTCATTGAAAGCTACGCAACGCATCCACCTATTTAACACCAATGACTTTTCAAACACAAATTTCAATGAGAGATCTTTGTGATTCCCGTGTGCAATTAAGATCACAAGGGAGACAAAAGTACATTATTGAGTGATAAGTTGCAACAACCGCTTCAGTTTTTCTCTTTATTGGACCCCATGTGATATTTCTTCCTTGTTAATGTCACTGATCATATCCCTCAAAAAAGCCACCATAAAATCTCCATCACAAATAACAAAGAGAACCATCCTAAGTCTCAAAATCATAAGCAGCTAATATTGTTTAGTCGTATCATCAACAATCATGTGTAACCAAAAGTTTGTGTAACCTTTATTAGCCTTTTTTTTTTCTTTTCTTTAGCCAATATTGATTCTTTACCTTTTTCTCCCCCCGCAAGCAAAATAAACGCAAATAGTTTTTGAATATTTGTAAAAAGAAAGCGGTTGTTGAGCAGTTTTTGGGGGTATCAAATTGACCCTGTGGGATGGTAATTGTTGTGTGGTAAATTGATACTGTTACTGTTATTGTTTTTTGTTAAAAAAATTGTATGGCACGCTGTAAATTTTTAAAGACTAAATTGCCAAATTTAAAAAATTTAAGAGGTACCCGTAAAAAAAGCCATATAATTAACAATATTTACCTTTTTAAAGCAATTATAGAGTACGTGATATAATTTGGGAACAAATGTAGACCAATTATAGAGACAAGGTAATAAATAGTGAAATAAAAAAAAATCAATATAGAGAGATTTATTATTATTATTATTGAGTTTTGCTCAATCTTTCTCATCTTTCTCTCTATCGTACACCACTTTTTCTCCTCTCAATATTTCTCTCTTACTTTTCTTCACTCTCGTTTCTTGCTGCGTTATAACTAGAAGGAGCTTAGCCTATTCAATAGCTTTCATATGTGAGGATCTCTCATTGAAAGCTACGCAACGCATCCACCTATTCAACATGAACGACACATATTTTACAAGTATTCTCGGTCTTTTTGCATTCCTAACTAACAGAGATAAGTAAAAAAAAAATCATGTTTTACTAACTAATCATAAATATGCTTATTTACTAAATATTGTTCTAAATATTTTCAGTTAATGGGTTCCCGCTGGATGTTGAAAAGCCCTCACTGAAATTCTCTATCTATCAGTTTAAAGTACCCCAAATTTTGCTACGTGTCTTTTGTTTTTTGTTTTTGTGTATCCCAAGCTATTAATATTCAACAATGACATGGTATTAAGAGATAAAGACTTGTTTTATTTGATCTTCCATCCGCGAAGACCACGAGATTTTGCAACGTGTTTTTTATTTCTTTTGTAATAAATCTTGCAACGTGTATACAAAAAGTAGTTCCTAACTGCACAAAACATGTGGCACATAAAAGCGGTAGATAATAAAGTCCAAAATCTGTAACTACCAATGGAGAAGACAAAACCCTTTTCTCAAAACCCACATTTTCTTCTATCGATTATAGAGGTTTTGTTAAATATTCATGGATGTGCTCTATTGATCGTGTACCCAAAACGCTGTCTATTTTCAGAACTCACCAACTTGGTACGCATCTATTTCTTTAAGCGTTTCATTCGAATTTTACTTGTAGAATCGGTCATTGTTGCTGTTTGTATTTTTTTGATTTAAAATATATACCTGTTTCATAGGTCCATGTCGTACAACTTAAAGAGGTGATTAATTGTCTTGTTAAACAAAAAGAGTAGAATTTTGTTGTATAGTATTAGAAAATCCTATTAAAAGATTATAGTTATGCATTTCAAAAAAGAAAAAAAAGATTATAAGTATGAACTGCTTGATGTAGTTTCCTTTAAGCTAATATGATTTGACACCTTTTTTTGGAGGAAAATGTGATTTGACAATTCAAAATTATATTTTACTGGTAGAGTATTTTGAAGCTACAATTACAGAATGAATTTCTTAGAAACCCAAGAACAACAAATTATAGTTATGAACCCAAAATAGTACGGAAAGTTGATTAAGATTTTTCTCCAAATTTTAAATTTAAGGGGGTAAAGTGTTAAAAATCATGCTCTATGTATAAGAATTTTGAGAAAATGACAGTTCTCAGAACCGACTACTTATCACGGATTAAGCAAAATACCTCTCCTATTGAGGGGAAAAAACAAATAACAGAATAAAAAAATAAAGAGAAACGCATAATGCATCGTCAATGGCTCATAGCATGTGTTACATTGACTTTCGAAGTCGATATAGTTAGTATGCATAAAATGACGTGCAAATAATAATTCAGTAGTGAATAGGAGGAATGAAAAATAAAAAGGATCAATAAGATTATAACATAGAGTTATAAAAGTGATCAGTAATAATTATTTGTCTTATAATTTGTTTATTAATTATTTGTCTTATAATTATTAGATCGTCTATTTTTTTATTTGCTTATAATTTGTTTTGGTAGGGTAAAAGTAGTGTTTTTAGCTTAAATTTGATGATTTAGTTGAACGTTTTCATTAGTGGAAGGATTCAAATTGATGAATTGTCTGTCACTCTATCTCTCCTCCCCTCCCTCCAACCAAATAATGGATTGCTCATCTCTTTTCATCCTCTCCCTCAACCAAACACAGTGATAGGTGATTGGCGAATGTTTTTTTATATATAAGAAAAAGTAACATATATTTGGCACAAAAAAAGTAACGTACTAAATTCATCATTAAAATATAAAGGGACAAAATCATTTTAGTATTATATGTTAGAGTGAAATTTCTCATTGGTATTCTTTATTTTTAATAATATTAAAACAGAGTTTTTACCTTTAAAAGAATATTCTTTTAGTACACTGAGATTAATTTTTGAAACATAAAATGCTCACTCTACCATTCTCACTAATTAACAATAAATTTGTAATTTAATAAAAATCTGAAAATACTTTAAAATATTTAAAAATTAAACAATCAAAATAAATTAAATTATTTTTAGAAAATATTAATGATAATAAAGACGAGGCTTATTGAATTGGAATCATAAAGGGCGTTGAAGTAAATAAGATGTAAAGGATAGATGACGACATGTTTTGTAACGTGTCATCTTCCTCAACTTAACAGTATTACTACAGATGTATCTTATTCAATACTACTTTAAAAAAAAAGGCATTGAATAAGATACAATTGTAATAATTTCGTTAAGCTGAGACAGATGACACGTTGCAAAATGTGTGGTCAATGCCCTTTATGATTCCAATTCAATAAACCTTATCTTTATCGTCATTGACGGCATGTAGCAAACCTATAAATGGAACCGTTTTACATATTTTTTTTAAAAAATAGGGTAAATAAATGTAACATTCTCTTCTTTGAATATATATATATATATATATATATATATATTTTAAGATTACCTTTCGTCTTTCATAAAATAACCCAAAGATATAGAATACATCAAAATTTCGTTGAACTAGCAAACTTTGTGATTTAACCATTACTACTATTGTACCTTTGGTGACAAATAAAATTGTTGACAAGTTAGTTATAGCATTAGAAAATTAAACACAATCTGTACCAACAAACATTTAATAAATTATTAAAAATTTCAACATTCTGACCTAAATCTTTACGAGTTTTTGACAAAATTGTTAACGCCGGCATTGTTACCATTGGTCTATATCTATAATAATAAAAATGAAAAATGACCCCGCGAATTGTTAATGACAACAACTTTGACAACAATAAAAAAATGAAAAACTTGGAGCGCGTTTGGAACTCATTTTAAAATGATTTTGTTTTTCATTTGAAAATGAAAATGAAAACATTTTTAATCTCAGAGATAAATCATTTTTGAAAATGTGTTTGGTAGTTTTATTAAGAGATTATTTTTAGTGTAAAAAATCCATTAATGTCTCTCTTTCTCTCTCTGCTCGAGAGAGGAGAAAATAAAAACAAAAAATAAAAAATGACTAAAAGTCATTTTTCATTTCTCTATCATTTTACAGTAAACAAAAAAATCATTTTCCCTCTTTCTCTCTCTCTTTTTTTTTTCTATTATTGAGTTTTGATCAGTCTTTTTCATCTTTTGTTTTCTATAATTTGGGAACAAATGTAGACCCATTATAGCGACAAGATAATAAATAGTGAAATAAAAAAAAATCAATATAGAGAGATTTTTTTTTTCTATTATTGAGTTTTGCTCAGTCTTTTTCATCTTTCTCTCCATCGTACACCACATTTTCTCCTCTCAATATTTCCTACTTCTCTTCACTCTCGTTCCTTGCTGCGTTATAACTAGAAGGAGCTTAGCCTATTCAATAGCTTTCATATGTGAGGATCTCTCATTGAAAGCTACGCAACGCATCCACCTATTTAACACCAATGACTTTTCAAACACAAATTTCAATGAGAGATCTTTGTGATTTCAACGATGTGTATTAAGGGAACATCATAGTCTTGTGTGAGGTAGATGGTCTCTAAAATTTGTGTGTGAAAAGTCATTGGTGTTAAATAGGTGGATGCGTTGCGTAGCTTTCAATGAGAGATCCTCACATATGAAAGCTATTGAATAGGCTAAGTGGTGTACGATAGAGAGAAAGATGAGAATGATTGAGTAAAACTCAATAATAGAAAAAAAAAAAAAAAAAAAAAAAAAAAAAAAAAAAAAACTC
>NW_010368054.1:212521-222366 GCF_000414095.1 Morus notabilis | reverse complement strand
CTTGTCAAGTTATGGTTCATAATCAGATAAGTTATGGACAAAATTGTCAAGTTATGGTTCATAATCAGATAAGTTATGGATAATAACTTGTCAAGTTATGGTTCATAACCAGATAAGTTATGGACGAAAACAGTAATTTGGCTTATTTATAAACTTATGTGAACTATTGACCTATTGATTTTAATTCATCTCAAATCTTGGCATATTTCTCTCTTTCTCCCTTTTTTTTTTTTTTTTTCTATTATTGAGTTTTGCTCAGTCTTTTTCGTCTTTCTCTCCATCGTACACCACATTTTCTCCTCTCAATATTTCCTACTTCTCTTCACTCTCGTTCCTTGCTGCGTTATAACTAGAAGGAGCTTAGCCTATTCAATAGCTTTCATATGTGAGGATCTCTCATTGAAAGCTATGCAACGCATCCACCTATTTAACACCAATGACTTGTCACACACAAATTTTAGAGACGATCTTGCTTAGTCCAACCTCTCTCAATCCTAGGAACAATTTCTAATAACCAAGACAAAAAGTTATTTATTTCTGGAGCATTATTTGATAACGATGTGTATTAAGAGCGTTAGCAAAAAAATATAACATCGTTCATGTAATAATGTCGTTAAGCTAGACAGATGACAAGTGTCATCATCTATCCTTTACATCTTTCTACATCATTGTCCTTTATGATTCCAATTCAATATGCCTTATCTTTATCATCATTAATATTTTTTAAAAATAATTTAATTTATTTTGATTGTTTAATTTTTAAATATTTTAAAGTATTTTCAGATTTTTTTTTTTTTAAAAAAAAACTTACTAGTTTATTGTTAATTAGTGAGAATTGTAGAGTGAGCATTTTATGTCTCAAAAATTAATCTAGTATACTAAAAGAACATTCTTTTAAAAGTAAAAGTTATGTTTTAATATTATTAAAAATAAAGAGTACCAATGAGAAATTTCACTCTAACATATAATACTAAAATGATTTTGTCCATGATGAATATAGTACGTTACTTTTTTTGTACTAAATATATGTTACTTTTTCTTATATATAGAAAAACATTCGCCAATCACCTATCAATACCGCTGAAACCTATGCAGAAGCACTCAAAAAGTGAGTTTGACTTCTCTATCATTATAATATATACAAACACACACACACATATATATACCTCTCACCTCTGATTAGTTAGAAGTTACATTTTAAGAAGAGTTAAACGACAAATAACGTTGCACTAAATCTTAAATTATAATAAGCTTGGACTATATTATACCTTCAACGTATTTCTAGCTAGTTCTCTTTTAACATTTTCTGTTTGTAATAACGACGTTCCTTTTCTGTTTAACATTATATGATACGTGTCTTAATTAATCTATAATCTATGGCTATATATATGATTATAGCTGTATATATAATAATTGAGAGTTTCTATTTTGATAAAAGTAATTTTGTCTTATTCTTATTTCGTCATATTCTCTTATTTTTTTTCAACTTCTTAATTTTCCTTTCTCTTACATATTTTTTCCTAACATCATATATCTTCAAATACGCATTATCGAAAGATTTTTATTCTAATTTATCTGAAATAATTTGTTTCAAATATTTTTATTCTATTAGACTTTTTTACGCTTATCCAATTTACATGGTTGCAGGTTGGCACTGAAGCTTTTATCATATAAAGCACGGTTATCCGTTCATTGACTTGCTTGGGAGGAAAACACTGAGGCCGACCGCCGAAGCCATAACAAAATAAGTTTATTGTTATAATAAAGCTCGACAAGGTCGGCTGTTTGTCGAGTTCATAATATATATTATATACCTGTGTGTATGATGGATATTTCCCTTTCAGTGGTGGTACACCAATAAACTGACAGGGCTAATATATATATATATATATATATACACACACGAATGTGTGATTGTATATTATGCTGATTAAAGGATATAATTATTATTGGCACACTTATTAATAGTTTAAGTTTTTATTATAAATTCGTAAAGTAACATGGTATTAGACGGGAGGTTCTGAGTTTAAACCTCTGTAATTGTACTTTTTATCCAATGTTAAATTGTCATCATGTGTTGGGCTTTTTCAATTAATTTACCCACACGATTACCCATTGTCCAACTCACATGTCAGGAGGAATATTAAAGTATAAAAAAATAAAAAAAATGAAGAATTTACACTTAAGAGTATATGAATCTAGACGATTACCCCTCACTCTTGATAAATACCCTTTTGTTAGTGCAATTATTTGATTAAAAGGTTATGAATCAAGAATAGAGGGTAAAAATTCCGACTCATACACTTTCAACGAGTATTTGTTAAGATTTCTCTTTCAACTATTGTTGGTCCACCTCCTAATAGCTTAAGTTTTGGAGATGAATTAATAAATTAACCATGCTTGCGTTTAATAAAATCAAAATACTCACCTGCTTTTTTAAATTATATATAACAATATATACTTAGTAGTTTTGTGTATTTCCTTGGTAGTTTTTGTAAGTACGGAGAAAATGAGAAAAAAATAAGCTTGTGGCGATGGTCAACATGAATAAAGTTGTACGACAATATTCCCTCTTTCAACTTGTGTAAAAATTAGCTAAATTTATGACTAAGGTTTTAAAAATGTTAGGATTCGCGTTACATATCTTACGACTCGTATCTTCGATACAAGTCATTGTAATGAATCCTTTTTTAAACAAATCGTATCATTTAGATGTTGAATCTCACAATTCGAGCCTTTTTATATTTAAGAAACATTCGTTTAAGATTGTAATTATTCAATAATTGTACAATTATGATTGGTCCACTATCGTTTATCTTAGAGACTTATTTTAATTGATGATATTTCACTTAATTATAGATGTAAAGTGGTTAGAAATCAAAACGTATCCGTAAAGACACTTAGCGAGTGGCGATTTGAAAGTTAAGTTAATATAGATTAGAAATAGCTTGTCACCTAATTGAATAACAAACATGAAATAACTCCAATTGATTTAACATATTTAGACATATTGTCCATCTATCAAACACCATAACAGTCAATGAAAGTTTACAATAACCAATATTGTATCCACCAAAAACAAAAAACCATCATTTATTAGCTTCTTCACTTGTTCATCACTATATGTCATCAGGACGATTGCTAAGAAGTTAGTTTTTTAGGGTAAAATCTCGAATTCACCACTAAAAAGATTATCCTTTTTCTTCTTTTCTGCTTCCGTGGTTGATCCAAATTCTGTGGTGAATGAAGGTTGCAATGAAGCGGTTGGTTTCTTCATCTTCTTATCTCTTTCATTTGGTTACGCTTACTCAACAACTTTGTCTACCAGTCTTCTTTTCTCCTTTTTTGACAAGTCTATTTCTCATTCTCTCGTATGATAATTTGTTATTGGCTTCTTTTTCATTCTTAGCTTTTCCTTCATTCACATCATTGAAAAAAAAAATTAGGTTATCTCTTTACTGTATAGTGTCCAAGTCCAAAATAGTACATAGTCTTGATTGACTGGAGTCAATCACTGATTTACTGAACAAGTTATACATGCTCTTCAACGACACTTTTATTCAGCTTGTTCTTCAAAGCTAAAAGCTTATCTACTAGTACATAGTCAATCATTGATCTATTAGAGCCAATCACTTAACCTAACATACTGGTACGTTAGTGTACCAAAGAAAAACTCTTATTTTAAAAGTAGTATTTAGTGTTTTCATAAGCCATAAATTTATTTTAATTTTTTCATACATGTATGTGAATCTTTTTAGATGAATTATAAAGTTAGTATTATATAAAAGTTCTTCACCAAAAAATTAAAGGGAAATCTTTTTATTGAGTATTGTTATCTATTTAATTTGAGGTTTGGCATAACAATAATTGTTGAGAAAAGTACATGTGTGTATTATCCCACATGGAAGTGGATGAGAATGTGAAGTGGTTTATATATATATATATATATATATAAGGACTCAAGACCTAGTAGGTTAATCTTTTTGATTAAGTTGGACTCCTGAAGTGTGTTGGGCCAATTTCGCATGTAGTGTCTCTCTAACAAGTGGTATCAGAGCCGATGGTTCGTATGAGCCAAGCAATCACCCTCGGTTGCAGTTCTCATGTTGCCTCCTGTGAAGAGTTGGTGTTCCCACAGTTGGTGCTGTCGCAAGTGCGGATGGTGGAACATTTGGTAGACTCGCATAGTTACGGCACTTTTTCCCATGCTCAAGTTAGCTCCCGTTTAGAGTATGATGCTTGGATGTGTCGGCGATCAAAAACTTTAGTTTGAGGGGGAGCTCGATGAACACACACATGAGGGGGAGATTATTGAGAAAAGTGCATATGTGTGTTGTCCCATATGAAAAACGGATGAGAATGTAAAGTAATTTATATATATGGAAAGACCTAAAATTTAATAGGTTAACTTTTTTTGAAATGTGTTGGGTTAATTTCGCATGTGATTTCCAACATGCATTGTACAATTATAAAAGTTGGTCCTCTAATTTATGGGGGAAAAAAAGTTGGTACGTTGCCATCCACACGCTATAAAAAGGACCTTTCCTACTAAACACATACTCCTCACGTAACTTCTCTCTCTCTCTCTCTCTCTCTCTATCTATCTCTCTCTATATATATATATATATATATATATATCATTATAGCAACTTCTCCGATCCATAATTGCGTGCCTCTCGAGGTAGGCATACATTTTTCGGTAAATATTAATTATATTATAACCTGTGTGGGAAAGCCAACTCTATATATTCAGATATTTATGTAGTATTTTTCTTTATATATATTTCATCTACATGCAAATTACAAATGCATGACGCATTATCATAACATATAGTCATATGTACGGAAAGTTATTAACCCATGTTCTGCATAAGCACTTCATGAATAGCATGCCATGTTATTAATTGTATTGTTTATAGCTAGTTTTAATTTGTTCATCTATATAAAATGTTTAATGCAAATTGTTTTAAGCAGGGAGATTAATTGTGATAAAGAAGAGATAAAAAGGCTGGTCAGAATCATGTGGAGGCTGAAGATAGCTGACGGGGGAAATGACCCTTACATATTCAGCACAAACAACTTTGTGGGAAGGCAGATTTGGGAGTTCGATCCAGCTGCCGGTACGCCCAAGGAGCGAGCGGCCGTCGAAGAGGCTCGCCGTAACTTCTTCAACACCCGCCGGCAGGTCAAGCCAAGCAGTGACCTCCTCTGGCGGATGCAAGTAATTTTCTAACTTATTTAATGGATTATGTGGAGTTTCCGCACTATGTTAGGGAACTTGTTAATTTATAACGGTACATTACGGCTGATAATATGAGTCACGACACAACAACACGACTTAAAAACGACACGAATTTTGCCAATTAGGATTGAGAAAAAAGATGTTCATGTTAGAATTGGATCGACCTGAAATTGACACGAAAAACACATGTCAATTTCTAGTTGGACCCGCCTAACACGAACAAGACACGAAACTCATAAAAAATTAAAAAATACATATATTTTTCATTAAACATTTTTATTTTTATTATAAACTTGTGAGATCATGATAGTTATACTTAAAATCTTATACTATTATTTGCTTAATTTCAATAGATGTTATTTTATTTTAATGTGTTATGACTTTTAAGTTATTTCTAATATGTAAAAAATTAAAATTAAATAAAAGTATACAATTTTCTTGTCAATTTCGGATTCACGGGTCAATTTCGTATCACGAGTTATTTTCGTGTCGTGTCATGTCAACCCGTAAAGTGGTCGTGTCGTGTTTGTGTTTTGATTTTTAAAAAATTTCATGTCACGAGCCGTGTTTGAGTTGACTGTAAATTTTAAAAAAACGATTAAAACACAATACAAACACAACACGTAACACGAATTGCTATCATTACAGTACATGTTGGTGTTGCTAGTTATTTTCATTAGTCGTGCGTCAATTAAAATTGATGTTTCCGTTAACACAAACGTCAATTATCAAATCTTAATATTTCCGAAAATTGACATTTTCCTACTTTTCATTCGGCTTTCTTTTGTTTCAATAATTTGGTGTGTTTATTGGGTTTTGAACAAATACTCCGAGAAGGGTGATATGGTAATTAAGTAGAAGATGATGGCCTTATTGTGAACCAAAGAATGATTTCATCATTTCGAACTTTAATTTTGGTGGGGTTTCTTTTTCGTCCTTGGTTTTTTCAAAATAATTGTCCAATAAATAGCATGACCCCTCTCTTCCGGGCCATCGTTGCATTTCTTACTAATTTTAGGACTTGTTCTTTTGATGTTTTTGAGTTAGGTAATTTGAGTATAGATTTTGAGTTGAGTTTGAGTTATAACTTGAGTTAAAGTTGTAACTTGAGTTTGTATTTGGTTGTGTACATTTGAGTTATGGTTTGAGATAAGAATCTTTTTTGAGTTTGTGTTTGAGTAAGTCAAAACTTGAATTTATTTTTAGATAGTATTTTAATAAAAACTCAATGCTGATGAAAAATTTTAATAGGGTATATGAGTCTAGTTTTATTCGTATTTTCGTTGTCAACGCATAAAAAAAAAAATCATCTCAATCAAAATTAAAACGAAAAAGTTATAGCATTTTTAAGAATAGAAAAAATACTGTTCATTAACTTGAATTTGAGTTTCTGAACTCGAGTTGAAGGGGAAACTTGAACTCGAGTTTTAGTTATAAACTCGAGTTCAAACTTAAAAGAACATGAACTCGAATAAAGTTGTAACTCGAGTTACTTTTTTTTGAGTTTTTCACTCAAAAACTACCTCACCGAACAGGCCCTTAAAAAGTTATGTTCACGCATCTTTTGTAGTCTAACAATATATACTTCGTTTACACTATTGATCCAGTTCTTGAGAGAAAAGGACTTCAAACAAACAATTCCTCCTGTTAAGATTGAAGACGGTGAGATTATCACATATGAAAAGGCCACCGCTGCATTGAGGAGGGCTGTACACTTCTTTTCGGCATTGCAGGCTAGTGATGGGCATTGGCCCGCTAAAAATGCAGGCCCATTGTTCTACCTCCCTCCTTTGGTCAGTGAGTTATTATTTTTTTATTAAAAAAATAAAAAAATTTATTTTTAAGAGTACACGAGTCTAGACATTTATCCATTACTTTTTATAAATACCCTTATATTAGTGTAAATATTTAACTAAAAAAATTTTAAATCAAGAATTAAAAATAAAATATAAAAATTTTGATCCATACACTTTGAAGGGATATTTGTCAAGATTACCCTTATTATTATTACTAGATAAAAAAATATAAAAAATCAAAATCGTATTTGTTAAAATTAAACAAAGTATGACAATTTACTGGAATATGCTAAAGTTCTTACGGTCTAAAAGTTTCTCACAACTAGATAATTTGTTTTTTCATATTTTATAAAAGAATTCTTACATATATGTATATGTTTAAATATAATGTTTTGCTTCATAGCACAATTACCTACATGCATTCCGACTACATATTGGTATCCATTCTGTTTACAATGGATAAAACCTTCTTTTTGTTTAATTTGAGCCTAGTAGCTTTCCATTTTGACAACATTAATTGATACAAACTTTGTGGTTATTTGTATAGGTCATGTGTCTATACATCACAGGACACCTTAATACCATATTTCCCGCAGAGCATCGTAAGGAAATTCTTCGCTACATATACAATCATCAGGTATTGCATATATTTGTTGTTTCTTTAAGTATGGGGTAAAAATATTCATTTTGAAATTTAATTAGCAATATGCTCACTAGTCCATATAACTTTCACTGTTCAGACCGAAGATGGTGGGTGGGGACTGCATATAGAGGGCCACAGCACCATGTTTTGCACAGTTCTGAGCTACATTTGTATGCGAATACTCGGAGAAGGACCCGATGGCGGTCGAGACAATTCGTGTACGAAAGCAAGAAAATGGATTCTTGATCATGGCGGTGTAACACACATACCGTCTTGGGGAAAGACATGGCTTTCAGTATGTTTAAAATTAAATCTCATAAAAATATAAATAAATAATGTTATATATATGTGTGTGTGTGTGAAGCAAGAAAATGGATTCTTGATCATGGCGGTGTAACACACATACCGTCTTGGGGAAAGACATGGCTTTCAGTATGTTTAAAATTAAATCTCATAAAAATATAAATAAATAATGTTATATATATGTGTGTGTGTGTGTGAAGCAAGCAAGCTTCTAAAAGTTCATGGATATATAATATATTACAAATATAAAAAATGTTAATGTCCACTAATTTTTATCATTTTTTGTAGATACTTGGGCTCCGTTTGGTAATGCTTCTAGGAAGTCAAAAGCACTTTTTTGTTCAGCTAAAGCTGAAAATGGTGTTTGGTAAACACATAAAAATAAATTTTTAAAAAAGCCGGAAGCTGTTTTTTGGCTGAAATCAGAAGCAGCTCACAAGCTGCTTCTGATTTCAGATTATCCGGGAATCCAAACTCAGCCATTAATGAAATTTTGGTTATTCCCAAAAGAACCCGATTCTCTTCCTCGTCCTCGAGCACACTCTCAGCCCCTCCCAGTGGCTGTTGTCTGGCGCCCGAGAAAGTGAAAGAAAGAAAAGTGGCTTTGGCTCTTCAGAAAGCTTTGCTCCATGGATTCGTTCGGTCAATGTACGACGAGGTACGGCATTTTCTCCTTCGTATCCTTCACCTTTATCCCTCCTTTGCTCCATCAACTATGGTTTCAAAATCCTCCGAAACAAACAAAAAAAAAAGAAAAAGAAAAAACGATCGAACAAGAATCTCTCTTGTGTTCCAATTCTTTGCGTTTTGGTGATCTGTATTTGTTGTTTCCATTAATCGCTTTGCATTCTGATCGGTGTTTGGCAGTTCTCGCTTCAAATTGTTTGCATTGTGAAACAATCGCTTTCAATGCTGTTTCAATCTATTAAAGTACCGTGTTGTATTTATTTCTCTGTTTTTGATTTTTTTTTCTTCAATACTGATACGTTCTTGATCGAGTAATTGAAAATTTTCATAGTTATGTCAATTTGATAGCGAAAGATTTTCCATTTCCGAATGTGGTTAATTTTGAGAATCTACTGTTAGGGTTTATGGTGATGTGCCTTTTCTGTAATTACATATTTTTCTCAGGGAATTATTAATGAGCAATTCTATCAAGTACAAGCCCTGAAAGAAGCTATTAGACCTGACTAACTCTCAGCCTCTCCCTCCGCTCGTGCTCTCTCGCCTCAGCCTCTCAGCCTGCTCTCGCTCTCTCGCCTCACCCTCCCTCAGCCTCTCTCAGCCTCAACCTCGCTCTCTTCCTCCGTTTATTTTTCTTCTATCTCTCGGACTCCCTCTCTCCGTTTATCTCCTGCGACTGTCGGCGGCGGAGTCTCCAAAATCTCCGTTCGTCGCTGGCTGAGACCGGCGGATCTGCGGTTGGAGCTCGCAAATCTCTGCATCTGTAAGTGCTCAATTTCACTTTTTTTTTAATGTCGATTTGGTACGGATTGATGAAATTTGGGTTTTGATTTTGTCGATTTGGTGTTGGTGGTTTCGAATGTCGATTTGGGTTTCCAGATTTTGTACAAAATTTTGTTCTTCGATAGCCATTTGATCTCGTAAATTTTTTTCCCAGATTACTCCGAATCTGTTTTGTTGAGTTCCTGAAATTGGTAATCGCTGCATTACCCTTTTCCTTATGTTGATCTTTATTGCTGAATATATCTCGATGGCAATGGTTGTGCAAAAGCTAAGATTATAGGACAAATTTTTGAGTTTACATTTGAATTGTTTTTGCTGTTTTGGTTCATCTGGGCATAGGCTCTGTTATGAATGCCATTGAAGAAACAGGGAGAACGGAAAATGGTCAAGATTA
>NW_010368054.1:185923-207579 GCF_000414095.1 Morus notabilis | reverse complement strand
GTTTTTTTCATTTTAACATTATTCCAGTTCTGGATGTGAATTTTAGGTATGGTAGCTGCGCTTACTCCTTTGCCAGTAATTGGTGTTCCTGTACGTGCTTCTACATTGGACGGAATCGATTCACTCCTATCAATTGTGCAGGTAAACATTGCACAAATCCAGTTGCCTGCATCTTATTGCCTAGAAGCAGCACATTCCCATTTACTAGAATGTTTTATTATCCCTCTTCTCTATCTTTTCTTGTCCGTGAAATGGATATTTGTGTGCCATATTTTGCCAAATCATGACTACATGACAGTAGTGTCTGATTTTGTAGTCTCTGTATCAATGTGACGCTTTTCAATGTCTCTGGTGTTTCCAGCAAAATAGCTTAAATGTCTTGCATTAATTCTGCAGATGCCAAGGGGCGTCCCAGGTGCAACAGTTGCTGTAAACAATGCCACAAACGCAGGTTTGCTGGCTGTAAGGATGTTGGGTGTCGGTGACAGCCATCTAGTAGCAAGGTTAGATTCTCCATTTGGTTAAACAAAACATATTTTTTTTTAGAGCAATGAAAAGTCATTATATTGATTGCTTATGTTATTGATGCGGCGATAAACTTTGTGCAGAATGAGTCAATACCAAGAAGACACGAGGAGCGATGTCTTGTTAAAGGCAGATAAGCTAGAAAAAGATGGCTGGGAATCTTATTTAAATCCTTGAGAACCATATAATTTCTTTTGGTGATATGTATTCATTTTTGTCATTCAACAAATTATATTATGGCCAACCTGATCAAAGGTTTTAGAGAAAACCCCATTGCCAGACAAGTTCAGCAAGTGAATAAAGACTCGGACATTAAACAAAAAATATTAGAACGAGAAGTAGAAAAAGGAGAAAGGATATGTGCAAATAGGTGAGCAAAGGGAATCATCAAGATTGTTAGCGTTAAAAATATTTACAGTTTGACAGTTTGAGTGATGATGCAGGGATGTAACTATTTTTCTTTCCTATGTATTTCTTTATTCAACTGTCATCTTGTCATTCATAAAGGGACTAGGACAAACTTGTTTGGAGACATTTTGCAATTTTTTTTTTTTTTAAATGATAAGAAGCTTGTATTTTCTTTATTTTCTTACTTCCTAGTCTTGAGAAGTAAAACGTCAATTTTCCATCAAAAAGATGAAAAGAACTTATATAATGACTTAGTTTAGTAATGCTGTGGATTTTAAAAAAAGTGCTTGCAGAAGTTTCTTACAGATTTTTAAAAAGAACCCCACTAAAATTGATAATTATGATATTTGGTTGCGTTAATAAAATTGACAATTTATCATTATGTTATTTTTAGTTGTAATTTTATTGTGAATAAAGAAATAAAAAAAAGAGAATTAATTATCATAAATTTATTGTTAAAAAATTTAAAATCATAACATTATGTTTTTTTTAAAGTTAAACAACTATTTTTAAATATCAAAAACAATTATATATATAAAAATTACATATCATGTCTATTTTGGTCATTTTACATACCCACAGAATTCCACCTCAAAATTTACCAAACGCTATTTACTGATTTTAGAACCAGCACAGCTACTATAATTACAATTTACCAAACACTTAGCCGCTTCTTAAAACAGCTGCTTTTTTTTTCAGCACAGTTAAAAGCACTTTTTTTTAAAATCTACAGCATTACCAAACTAAGCCTTGGTGTCTTTGATTGGGCTGGAAGCAACCCCATGCCTCCTGAATTTTGGATTCTTCCTTCCTTTCTTCCTATGCATCCAGGTATATATACGTAATAATCTATAATATAAACCATTATTTCACTCTGTTATGTGTTTAAAATTCTTCGACCATTCTCCTTTTGTTTAGAGAAGAGAAAATTTTCACATGTCACTGTTGTTTGCTTAATTTTGTAAGTCCTGACCAATTCCTAATTCCCCCAAAATGCAGCTAAAATGTGGTGCTACTGTAGAATGGTATACATGCCAATGTCATACTTGTACGGGAAAAGATTTATGGGTCCAATTACACCTCTCATTCTACAACTGAGGGAGGAACTTTATACTCAACCTTACAATGAAGTAAATTGGAAGAAAGTACGACATCTTTGTGCAAAAGTGAGTAGAGATTGCAATAGCCAAACTAATGATCTATATTGCACATATATACCTTTGTAAGTTTGCACATGCATATATATATATATATATATATATATATAATGACAACCATTATATGATCTTATTATAGGAGGATCTATATTATTCTCATCCTTGGGTACAAGATCTACTTTGGGATGGTCTATATATTTTCTTCGAGCCGCTTCTTTCTCGTTGGCCATTAAACAAATTGATTAGACAAAGAGCGCTTCAAGTGACAATGGATCATATCCATTACGAGGATGAAAATAGTAGATACATTACTCTTGCATGTGTGGAAAAGGTAACAGAGCAAACCGAGCAATGTCTGTCTTAGATTGTACAAGACTACAAACCATACATCTTTTTGGTGCTCATAATTAATGTTGCTTATGTGAACTAGGTATTGTGTATGCTTGCTTGTTGGGTTGAAGATCCAAATGGGGAATATTTTAAAAAGCACCTTGCAAGGATTCCTGATTACTTGTGGGTTGCTGAAGATGGAATGAAGATGCAGGTAATTCTACTCACTACCCTAATATTTCATTTAAAGCATAGTTATAAGGCACCGGTGGTCTGAGCATCATCCACTAATAAAAGGTAGTTCTCAGTGGGACCCACAGATAGAGTTCATTTTTTATTAGTGATTGTGCTTAGCACTGGTGGTGCCTCTAAATATCTTTCTTTCATTTATAAGGTTCATTATCAATAATATATCCATCATTACTCGCTCTTTCTAGCTTTCAATGTGTTTGTTAGTTACATATGTCTTAGGTTTGCATGCACTTTTCTTGATAAATTCACTTATGCATATACCAAAGTTTGAATAGTATTCATAATCTTAGTGTTAGCGTGCATGCCGTAGAGCAAAACTCTTGCATGAATAGAACATGAAACATGAAGAGTAAGAATGCAACTAATATTTTAAATAATTAATCTACAGAGCTTTGGAAGCCAGGAGTGGGATACTGGTTTTGCCGTTCAAGCTTTGCTTGCTTGTAATCTCACACACGAAATTGGACCAACTCTTGCCAAAGGTCATGACTTCATAAAGAAATCTCAGGTTTCATCTTTTCTTTAATAAAAAAGTTGACATCTATAGCACCATTTATCAAAATCATTCGTTTTTCTAATTAAAAGGACTAAGAAGGGTCTAATTTCTGTGCATAACATGATCAGGTGAAAGAAAATCCTTCGGGCAACTTTAAAAGTATGTATCGCCACATCTCTAAAGGATCATGGACATTTTCTGATCAAGATCATGGATGGCAAGTTTCTGATTGCACTGCAGAAGGTTTAAAGGTAACTTAATTCAGTCAATCCTTAAATTTAGCTATATATATTCAATTCGTTCTCTTTTTTAATATATCTAACCAAATCCTATACTTTATCTAGGCTTGCCTGTTGCTCTCTTCTATGCCACCGGAGATTGTTGGTGAAAAATTAGAACCTAAGCGACTCTATGATGCTGTAAATGTTATACTTTCTCTTCAGGTAAGTAATTCTTTTTAATAAAAGAAATGGATAGCTCACTCTTAAGTATGACTTATAGTTGTTAGTAAAAATATGGATAATACAAAGAAGAACAATTCATAACAACTTATAGGAAGATCAAAATATAGAAATAGTTACTACACGAATTCAACCTTTCTATCAAACTTGGAAACCGAATTGTAAAGATATCGTGGTACGTGAACCACGCTTTCTTTAAAATAGATTCATCCCCTCCGGTGAGTGCTTGAGGTAACGTTGGACGTCCGTCTCCCAGGATACAATGACAACGACGGTAGCTCGAAGCACTATCAGAACCGTCCGACGAACTAGAACTTGGATCTTATCTCTATCACCAAAAACCAAACTACAAAAGAGAACGCACAAAGAACTCGAAAAACTAGAGAGAATCGAGAGAGAGGAGAAGAGAATTCAGAAAGGTGTGACTTGTTCATGTCGAGTAGGGCCTTTATATAGGCTCTAAATTCGACCATGACATTATGATGTTTAAACACACACATTGTTGGAGCAGTGTGAATTTTTTAACCTACACACATTAATCTGCATTATAATGGAGCAAAAAATGTTAGTTTTTCTCATGCTAAATCCGGCCACATTTCTCACATAGATTCAGACTTTGATGATGAAAACTGATGCCATTAAGCTTATTAACCATGACAAATTTCAGTTTTCCTTCATTAGTCACCATTAAGCCTCATTACACACCATTATGCTCATTTAAGAAATAAGCATAGGCCAAACGACTGGAAGGTCTTGGGCCGAATTAAAAAATAAAAATTGCAAAATAAAGCCCGCACGGAGCGGGTTTTTCGATCTGGCATTCGTGTCCGCACACATTGGGCCCCTATCCCACCGGGGCAGTGATTCGCACCCATCCTGTGCATGAGAGAGCCTCCTTGGTATACATGCTTACCTAGGCTTCAAAGTGCAATCACTTATAAACTCCACCAAGGCTTTACTCCTAGCCAATGTGGGGTTTTTGCAATTTCCAACTACCTTAACCATACAAAATGACATACTTAGAACATCAATTTCTCATTCACCCAATATCCATTTTGAGTGCATGAACATTCGATCTCGATCTCCTCATGATGGAGAACACAAATCCATCAAGACTCATCCCAAAATCTAATTAGGCCCCTTTCTAAAATGGGCATTAAAATGGGCTTTTAATATGACTTAACAAGCCATTTTCCAACAATAGTTATGCCTAAAAAATATATCAATCATTAAACTAATTAAAATGTTGCATTTCTACTTCTAATCAATTGCTGAAGCACAATATTAAATTATATATTTGTACAAAAGGGCCAATGATGAACTTAATTTTCATTGATGACAGAGTAAGAATGGCGGTTTACCTGCATGGGAGCCGGCAGGAGCACAAGAATGGTTGGAAGTAAGGACTTGGATAAACTCTAGTCTATATATTTGTTGACATCCCTTATTTGAGTGAGTTCTTTTAAAATAACAGCCCTCGATTAATCGATATTTTTGTTCTATAATCTTTTAATATGGTTTAAACTCAGCTACTTAATCCCACTGAGTTCCTTGCTGACATTATTGTCGAGCACGAATACGTTGAATGCACTTCATCAGCAATCCAAGCTCTGGTTTTGTTCAAGAAGTTGTACCCTAGACACAGAAATATCGAAATTGAAACTTTTATAACAAATGCTGTTGGGTTCCTACAGGACATACAAATGCCAAATGGCTCATGGTACCCTTTTCTGTACTTACATGGCAATGAAACTAACTTATTGAACATATTTTAATTATAATATGTTATATTTTATAGGTACGGCAATTGGGGAGTTTGCTTTACATATGCCACATGGTTTGCTTTGGGAGGACTAGCAGCTACTGGCAAGACATACAATAACAATTCTGCCACTCGAAAAGCAGTTGAATTTTTACTCACAACACAAAGAAATGATGGGGGTTGGGGTGAGAGCTATCTTTCATGCCCAAACAAGGTAACAAGAACTAGTTTTACTGAAAACAAAAGTAGAAGTAGAATCTGAAAGCTATACGTACCACTTTTAATAAATAATTTAGAAAGTGTATAAGATTTTGTGTGAAGTGTGTACTTTTTGTAACATTTTACCAAACACCATAGTTACATCATTTATATTGTACAAAGTACTTTTAAAAGTTGTAGACGCAATTCCAAACTCATCCATATTTTGCAAACTGTAAAGTAGAAATGTCGAAGTAGAAAAATACCTACATAATAAATAGATTATTAATTAAATGGTTTTTTTACATATAAAAAGTTTTTCTTACAACGCTCTTATTTAGTAACAAATTGGAGCACTTATTTTTCATATGAATTTTGATTATATAATAAGTTGTGCTCCTTAAACGAAAGATTACTGTTTGTAACTACTGTTTAAATCTTTTTGCTATAGTGTTTTCCTTCACAAAATTTAAATTTTTCTTAAAATTTTTCTATTCAAACCTAAGAACTAAACGGATAATTATTTTTGTATTTGGTTATGAAGGAATTTGTACCTTTAGAAGGAAATCGATCTAATTTAGTACAGACTGCATGGGCGATGATGAGCCTAATACATGCTGGCCAAGAAGAAAGAGATCCAAATCCTCTTCATCGTGCGGCAAAGTTGATCATTAATTCTCAAATGGACAATGGTGATTTTCCACAAGAGGTAAGATAACCTCATTTTCTTTTTGCCTTGAAATTTTTTTTTATTATTATCTTTTCAATTGTTTACTTATGAAATAGTTCTTCAACCAATTTATTATGGCAGGAAATAACGGGAGTTTTCAATAGGAATTGTATGCTACATTATGCAGCATATAGAAACATCTACCCACTTTGGGCGCTTGCAGAATACCGTAGGTGGATTCCACTACCTTCCAAGGCATGAGCCAAGCACATATATGATAAAATGATAATTTCCAATTTACACATATTTTTCTTTTATCTTTTCGAAAGAATTGGCCAATGAGTTTTGATTCGATTTTATATTAATTTTATTATCATTTCTCATATAGAATGTTTAGGAAAATGTTGTACTTTAAAAACAAAAACAAATGTATAAATACTATACAAAATATAAAAAGAATATCGATTATGTTTTCTTCTTGCATTATTATGCACATCTCCATTTAATTCGATCTACTCTTGTGTTTGGCCAGGTTTGACATTACATAATTTATCTTCTATTACCTTTTTTAGTCGTTCAGTCTATAAGAATAATCCTTCTGCCACAAACGACATTTTCTATGAAACAAATTCAGATTAAATACTCCCTTACAATGATGCGTGGCAACAAAGTCACTTCCATTTTCTACGGAATTTATTGCTTATTTGGTTTGAGAGTACAAACTATGTGGTTTGAACTATAATTTAAATTTTATGAGAAAAAACACTATAGCATAACTTTTTAAATTTAAAATTTTTGTTAGAGAAAATATTATTTGAATCAAAACTAAATTAACTTGAACTCTCAAACCAAACATGCACTTAATGTTTCGGAACCGCCTCTACTCGTGTTGCACCAGCCAAGAAAAACTAGTTAATTTTTATTATTTATTTAACATATTTTTAAGAATATAGTTAATTATATTATTTTCTATTTTTGAAAAAGTCAAAAAATCATTTCCCTAAAAGAATCAAATGTTCGTTGTAATTATGGTTGAGAAAAGGATTATAAATAGGGTATTTTCAATGGTTTGGTTGGATTTCAAAATCTCCAAACCCATCTATAATTAGTTTGGCTGTGTTACACCTAGGTTTGGTTTGGTTGTCCAGCCTTAGTCCATAAATATGCCAAATTAAAGACTTTGACATTATTATTTTAACCGTAAGATATTAATCTAATTATTATAATAAATTAAATATTTAACTAAATTTGTATAACAATAAATAAAATAAAATTTTTATCACAACATGTCATTAAATTTATACATTTAATAATAAGTATCTATATAAATATAATCATTAAAAATCCGTCCACTATATAAATATTATGAATATTTATGAATATAGAGGTGAGTTACGTCGATCCCTTGGCACGTAGCTGACAACTCCACCTACTCCCTTGAGATAATCTCGATAAACGTGGCCCACGCCTGCATTAATTATTAATCTAATTCTTATTTTGTCAGAGTTTTTATGTGTCTTCTTATTGCTTTATGGTTTAACATTCTTATATAAAACTAATCAATAAAGCGAACGCATAAAATCGGACCAACTAGATTTTGTTCAGGCACACCTATCGATCAGTAGGAAAAAAAAAAAAAAAAAAAAAAAAAAAAAAAAAAAAACCAAAACTGAAAAGAAAATTAAAAACTAAAACAAAATCCCGGCCACCAAAACTAAACAGGAAGATAAAAGAAAAAAAAATAAAGATTTAATGATAATGCATAATGTACATATATAAACATATTAGAAAAATATAGAGACTTCAGTAGTAAAATGAACTACCAATGAATTGCACGTAAGTACAAATTGTAATTATAAAATCTAGTGAATTAACGTATATTGTTAAATCTCCTAAAATCAAGAAATTGTCTAATTTGCAAATTGCTACAAATAAATTCAAACTACTAACAAAGATAACTATATACAAAATATTAAATTTTCCTGATATGTCCCTAAAAATGGAGCTCCAATGGGGGATTCTAATCTTGAAATGTAATAGAACAAACCAGTATTGATGACTCTAAATACTTTGAGGCTCTTTTCTCTTTGACTTATCACTTTTTTTTAATTTTTAAGAAAACAAAGATAAATTTTTTGAATTTTTTAGAAAACAAAGACAAATGGAGACAGTTGCATAGCGAGGACAATCGTCGAAAGTGCATGAGCAATAATCATCAAGGGTGCAGAGGAGCAAATCATTGAGAGCGTCGGAATATTAGGAAATATGAACGAGAACTGCCGAATTTGGAGAAAATTCCTTATTCGTTCCACTAACTGAGATCTAAAACTTTTCTGTTTTGATCAAGAGCTAATTCGGCAGTTCATTAACTCGTTTACACATAGACACGTTTTTACGTCAAAAGGACCATTTTATCATGGTTTTATTTTCTTGCTGGTTTCTTTAAGTCTGAAAAATTCAAACCTAATGACTTTACTAAAAGTAAGGAGATAGTCTAAATAGTCGTGTCATATAAACTTATTTTCATGCCAAGTTATAAATCTTATGCCATATGTACATAAAGTTTTGCATTTTCTAAGAAAAACCTTAACTGAGTTTCACCAAGTTTCATGATTTAGACTTAATCCAACTGAAGCTCACACTTTATAACTAAATACCATCACATAGTCATCATCAATATAAACATTATAGATCTAACATATTTCCAAAGATCTCAATATCCATAAAGAGTTTCATTTTCCAACATAATGACACCAAGGATACAAACTTTTCTTCAAAAGTTAAAACTTTATTCCTAATTGCTCAAGGTGGGACTTTCTTCTCTTCTTTGATTCCTGAAGCTCCTTGGATCCTTTTGAAATCTTGATCCTCTTCCAGGAAAAACAAATTTTAAGAACATAATCTAAAGCTTGATCCTCACTCTCATCTCTCAGTTTCCCTCTCTTCCCAGAGATCCCTTACTTTCTCTCTCTTCTACCATTTTCTCCTCTCACTACAACACCTGCCATCTTCAAACATCATCATAAACTTTGCAAAAGATCTCAACGTGCAACCTCTGCAGCTCAGATTCCTGCACTTGCAGCTGCATCAATCTCCATCGATACTTGCCCACGTTACGTGGACGCCATAGTCGAATTCTTGATCAATGATCTTCGCAGATTTGACACCACAATGTTGTTGTCACAACACGATCAGCGGCCGAATTTGGTTTAATGAACTCCGACGCTGGATTTGACACCACAAAGGATCGTCGCCATCGTTTCAATCTCCTCCGCCACCTTTTGTAATCATTGTCACGGCTACCATTGCCGATGTCGCAATCTCCAATGCCGGAAGTGAATTTTACATTTAACTCGTATTTCTTATAATATCCTACTTAAAAGTAAATTAATAGTTTAGTCAGTAAATAAACTAGTGATTTAAGGGTAATATTAATGTAACAATTCATGAAAATTTCAGCTATTAAAGGAAGAAAAAAACAGTGGTTAAGACAAGCAATCTTTCTAGAAAGTGGTGTGGACAACAATTAAATGTGTGATCTATTTTTTTTGAATTTATCCTTAAGAGTGAATGAGTCTGAATTTTTACTTATCATTCTTGATTAATACCTTTTTGTTAGTATAGTTATTTGACTAAAAAACTTATTAATCAAGAGTAAATGATGGAAAGCTTAGTACATTTTAGCAATGAGTGGTACCTGTAAATTTTATAAAACACCAAATTAATTAATACAATTCCTAATATATATTTAAAAGATCTATCCTTTTATAGATATTTTTGTATGTTTCCAAATTTGGCGCCCTCATACACCCACACCCACCCCACTTATATTTTAATTTATCTTGTTTATAAAGAAATAATTAACAAATCTTAACAATAATAATGTTTTTCTCATTCTCAAAAAACAAAAACAAAAAACAAAAAACACTAGTTACATGTGATTTTATGTGAGAGATTTTTACTGTAGAAAAAAAGTTAGATGTAATTATTTGTGAGAGCTTTTTACTGTAGCAAAACTTAAATTCTAAACTCGAATCAGTGAAATGAACAGGGCCTAAGAAGAAAAACCACTTACGTTATACGAGCATAGAACAACAAGTGAGATTTGGAACATTTTTCAACATAAATATCACGTTTTTGTTTAGAGGAACGTAAATATTACAATTGAATACCCATAAAGTTTTTATAAAGAAAATGATTTTGGAAGCCATAAATAGTGTCTCTTACGCATTATTATACGAAAAGTCAACCAATATTTCTACTTGTAGCTTATATGATTTATATATTAAAAGATGTCATCTTTAACATAATTTCATTGTAAGGTAATTAAAACTACAAGAAATGTAGATTATAATTTAGTTGCGTGTATTTATAAATGTTAGGGGTACAAAGAGAATTTATCTTTAAAAATTTGAGTCTCTGGAAGCCCAATTTCTCTTCCACTTAACTCACACCTTCTAATAAATTAAGCTTATAATCAGCCAATATATAAAGGTTTATGCCATGAAAATGCAATGAGTATGAAAAATTTACATTTTTACCCTTGTCTATTGCAAAATGGACGTTTTGGGTTCATAAACCTACGCCTTCCAAACACTTTTAACAACAATGTATAGACCCTAAAATTTCCCCATATTAAGTTTCGTTAAAATTCTAGTCCTATATTTTTTACCCATATTTCCATATTTATTTTTTACAAATTGGGTCACTCTAAAAACAACAAATATTTATTTTTTACAAATTGGGTCACTCTAAGCCCCACAAAAAAAAAAAAAAAAAAAAAAAAAAAAAAAAAAAAAAAAAAAACGGGCCACTCTAAATTAGGGGCTTCTACAATTTTTTTTTCTTTTTTTTAAAAAAAAAAAAAAAGGAAATTGCAGAGAAACCGGAGGGAAACGGAGAGAGAGAGAGAGACAATGGGGAAGAAGATCGTGACTTGAGCAGCTTATAGGGTTGAATTTTCGTGATGACACAATTTTTGCGTCGAGAGAATGATGATGGTGACGGCAAATGAGCGATCTGAGCATGATAGGATCGAATTTTAGTGAGGACACAATATTTTCATGAATGGAAGGATGACGACAAATGAGCTACAGTGGAAATGCCGGCGGCGGGTTCCAATGAACCAGAGAGAGAGAGAGATCAAAGCGGTTGAGAGAGAGGAAGGAAAAATGGGGAAGAAGATCGCGATCTGAATAGGGAAGAAGATCACGATCTGAGTAGCTTATAGGGTCGAATTTAGCAACTACAAAGGTCAAATGGCCATCACTAATGAATGTTATCACGACGTCATTTTAGTTCAAACTAATAAAATAATACGACAAGCTTATATAGTGATGACACCTATCTATATCGACAACAAATTATCTAAAACTCTCAAAAATTCAAATTACTAGATTATTTACCGCTATAATTTTGGAAAGTTTTTGTTGGCAAAAAAAAAAAATAGTGACCACACTAGTCATCACCTCCAGTCTCGGACCAAGTTTATTCGCAAAGCCTAGAATTTTTACTGTCCAAACTTGTCAAAGTGTATTAAGGATGATTGTGGTCGTCGCTAAAAGTCTTATAAGGGTGTACATACCCTCTTTTTAATTATGTTTTTCTGCATTTATATCACTATGAATTGTATTAATTTATCTTAAAATTCGTTAATTCTCTGTTGACAAATTTTCACCTTCAACAATTGTCATTACTAAAACTGCCCTTGCTTAGAATTTTTACTGTGCTAAAAGCGGTGCCTACTCCCTCAAAGTTAAGTTTATTTTTATAATAAAGCTCGTCAAGGTCTGCTGTTTGTCGAGTTCATAATATATATATGATATACCTGTGTGTATGATAGATATTTCCCTTTCGGTGGGGCTACACCATTATCCAGTCCACATGTTAGGAGGAGTATTAAAGTATAAAAAAATAGAAAAAATGAAGAATTTACCCTTAAGAGTACTTGAATCTCGACGTTTACTCCTAACTCTTGATAAATACCCATTTGTTAATACAATTATTTGATTAAAAGGTTATGAATCAAGAGTAAAGGGTAAAAATTCCGACTCACATGCACTTTCAATGGGTATTTATTAAGATTTTCTTTTCAACTATTATTGGCCCACCTCTTAACAGCTTAAGCTTTAAACATGAATTAATAAACTAACCAAGCTTGCGTTTAATAAAATCAAAATACTCACATGCTTTTTTAAATTATATATAACAATATATACTTAGTAGTTTTGTGTATTTCCTGGTAGTTTTTGTAAGTACGAAGAAAATGAGAGAAAAATAAGCTTGTGGCGATGGTCAACATGAATAAAGTTGTAAGACAAGCTTCCCTCTTTCAACTTGTGTAAAAATTAGCTAAATTTATGACTAAGGTTTTAAAAATGTTAGGATTCGCGTTACATATCTTACGACTCGTATCTTCGATACAAGTCATTGTAATGAATCCTTTTTTAAATAAATTATATCATTTAGATGTTGAATCTCACAATTCGGGCCTTTTTATATTTAAGAAACATACGTTTAAGATTGTAATTATTCAATAATTGTACAATTATGATTGGTCCACTATCGTTTATCTTAGAGACTTGTCTTAATTGATGAGATTTCACTTAATTATAGATGTAAAGTGGTTAGAAATCAAAACGTATCCGTAAAGACACTTAGCTAGTGGCAATTTGAAAGTTTAGTTAATATAGATTAGAAATAGCTTGTCACTTAATTGAATAACAAACATGAAATAACACCAATTGATTTAGCATATTTAGACATATTGTCTTTAATTCATCTAACAAACACCATAATAGTCAATGAAAGTTTACAATAACCAATATTGTTTCCACCAAAAACAAAAAACCATCATTTATTAGCTTCTTCACTTGTTCATCACTATATGTCATCAGGACGATTCACCACTAAAAAGATTATTCTTTTCTACATCCGTGGTTGATCCAAATTCTTTGGTGAATGAAGGTTGCAATGAAGCGGTTGGTTTCTTCATCCTCTTAGCTCTTTTATTTGGTTTTGCTTACTCAACAACTTTGCCTGCCATAATCTTTTTTTCTCCTTTTTGACAAGTCTATTTCTCATTCTCTCGTATGTAAATTTGTTATTGGCTTCTTTTTCATTCTTTGCTTTTCCTTCATTCACATCATGAAAAAAAATAAAATAAAATAAAAATAAAAAATTAGGTTATCTCTTGACTGTGTAGTGTCCAAGTCCAAACTAGTACATAGTCAATCATTTGATTGACTATAATCAAATTGATTGACTAGAGTCAATCACTGATTTACTGAACAAGTTATATATGCTCTTTAACTACACTTTTATTCAGCTTGTTCTTCAAAGCTAAGCTTATCTACTAGTACATAGTCATGGAGCCAATCACTGATTGACTGAATAACTTACCCACTCCTCGACGACAGTTGTATTGGTTTGTTCTTCAAAGGTAAGCTTATTTTGCTCCCTTTGTTCCAGATGTGCATTTGAATTCAGCCAATCAATCTTTAGATAAACAAAAACAATCAATCAGTATTTTTGTTTCAGATTGGACTACAGCATATATTCAAGTGGGTGATTTTGATTTATTGACAAAAATTTTATAAGAGAATTTTTGAATTCAAATTTTTTGTAAGATAAAAAACACTATAATAAAACCCAATTCATAGTTCAAATATACTTACTAAATAAGCTTTCACTCACCAATAAACAGAATTAACGTTGATAAACTGTACTTAATCAATTAATATTTTTGTTTAAGTTTACACTGTGCCCATTCACTGATAAACTATATTCAATCTTAAAGTTAAGTGGCAGGAATTCACCACTAACAAGATTATCCATTTTCTTCTTTTCTGCTTCCGCGGTTGGTCCAAATTCTGTGGTGAATAGAGATTGCAATGAAGCTATCGGTTTCTTCATCCTCTTAGCTGTTTCAACGCTGGAAATCAAACCAATAGAAAGACTCCCTCAACGCTGGAAATCTGAACAAAAAAATGGTTCAAACGACGCTGGAAAAAACCTCTCAAAACGGCACAGAAAGCACTTGAAACTCGATGGCATGTGGGGGCACACGCGCCTCCATCGACCAACAGCGATTGACACATGCACCGAAGCACCTTCTTGGCCTCCCTCCCCCAATCTAGTTCCTCGAGTTTTAACGCGATCCCATGACAAACGCGTCTCAAATCTACGGTAAAATATCTTTCCCTTAAACAGCTCCATTCCGGCGGCTTCCCATTCTTTCGTTGGCACGAATCCGTCTCCATGTCAAATTAATGTACTAGTTGCTCCCACATCATGACTCGTTGTAGAGTATTCTTAACTCAAACTAAAACCAACATTTTAGAACACAATTATGATGTTACATTCTGATGACCTTACTATTTTTCCATGTTGGTTTTTTAAACATTACATAACTTATCTTTTGTTCTCTTTATTATTTGTCTAATCTATAAGAATAATCCTTCTGCCACAAGTGACATTTTCTATGGAACAAATTCAGATTAAATACTCCCTTAAAAATGATGTGTGCCAACAGTCACTTCTATTTTCTATCGAATTTATTGCTTGTTTGGTTTGAGAGTTCAAATTAAGTAGTTTGAACCATAATTTAAATTTTGTAAGAGCAAACATAACTTTTTAAATTTAAATTTTTTGTTAGAGAAAAGATTGTTTAAACCAAAATCAGAGTAGTTTTAACCCTCAAACCAAACATGCACTTAACGTTTGGGGACCATTATGCTTGTGTTGTGCTAGTTAAGAGAAAATAGTTAATTTCTAATAATTGAGCGCGATAAAAGCTCGTTTAATAGTGGGAAAAGTATACTTGACACACTAATAATCGAGCACAATAAAAGCTCGTTTAACAAATCCACAACAAATAAAATTAGCCAACTGTAACAAAAAGACTCAGCGTTGAGGACGTTTGTTTCTTGTATTCGTCCTTGATTCTGACTCATGATTCATGATTCTC
Organism: Morus notabilis; assembly: GCF_000414095.1. Lineage (NCBI taxonomy): Eukaryota > Viridiplantae > Streptophyta > Magnoliopsida > Rosales > Moraceae > Morus > Morus notabilis. Next base: position 192,352 of record NW_010368054.1, on the reverse strand, counting down.
AAAAGTGTTTTTCTCTCATAAAAAATACACGTAAAATGGAAATAGCTCTGAATCATGATTCTGATTCACAATACCGTGTGGGATCAAACCTGGAGCTTCATCTAATCCGGTAAGGACAACTTTTAGAATAAAAAAATATTAAAATTTAATTTTAAGAAAAGAAAAGAAAATGTAAAAATATAAGAAAAATAAAAAAGGCACGTGGAAAATGGTAAAGGTAAAGCTTTGAAACATTAAAATTTTTTTTTAAAAAAAGGCAAAAAAAGGGAAAACAACACGAAAAGGTTTCTTGCCAATAGTGCAAAACAAACTCATTGCGCTTTAAATAAAAAAAAGTTTAAATGTTTAAATAAGATTTTTGAAAAAGAAAAGCAAGAATAAAAAATTGTGCAAAACGACAAAACAATTAAACATTAGAAAAGAAAAAGACAACACAACTACACCAAGAAACGAATGAATAATGCGAAATAAAGCAACTGCACTTTTTTATAAACAAAAAAAAAAAAAAAAAACTACGCAATTGGGACAAATTTTAGAATAAATATAAAATTAAAGTATTTAACTATTTAAATTTGATTAAAAAAGTATAAGAAAAAAGAATACAAAATTGGAAGCACGCTGAAACAATAAAGCAATGAAACATTAAAAAAAGAAAAGGAAAGGAAAAAAAAAAGACAACACAACTACACGGAATAAATTACTCGAAATGATGATCTGCAAAACAACTGCGTTGCTTAAGTCGGGCGGTCTATAGATGTAATTTTTTTTTAATCCGTAACTCTTTTATGCAATAAGGTAAATGTTGAAGCAAGTTATATGTATAAGAAAAATTAAATGAGTGTTATATAAATGCACAAACAATATTATCTGGGCGAAAAAAAACTGATATATTTGTTGGATTGGTACGGCCGTCAGACTGAATATAATTCTTATATATGCGTGCGTATAGATGTAAGATCGATGTTGAGTGAATGTGTCTCCCAACTTGAACTAATTAAATAAGAGATTATTACTAAAACGGCACATAACGATATCATGTGGATTCTCCTAATTGCCAATTGCTATATTCAAAAGATGTTGTTAACTATTAATATTAGTGTGAGAACATTAGGAAAATGTTGACAAATAATTCACCAATTGTACACAAAAAACCATTCAAATGTTACAAAATATACTTTCATATCAAATTGATGTACCAACTGCTCCCTCATCATGACTCGTTGTTGAATATTCTTAACTCAAACCAAAACCAACATTTTAGAACACAATCATGATGTTACATTCAGAATGCCTTACTATTTTTCCATGTTGGTTTTTTAAACATTACATAATTTATCTTTTGTTCTCTTTATTATTTGTTTAATCTATAAGAATAATCCTTCTGCCACAAGTGACATTTTCTACGGAACAAATTCAGATTAAATACTCCCTTAAAAATGATGCGTGGAAAGTGTAACTTCTATTTTCTATCGAATTTATTGCTTGTTTAGTTTGAGAGTTCAAATTAAGTGGTTTAAACCACAATTTTTTGTAAGAGAGAAGAGAACTTTTTAAATGTAAATTTTGTGTTGGAGAAAACATTATTTAAACAAAAATCAGAGTAGCTTAAACCCTCAAACCAAACATGCACTTAACGTTTGGGGACCCTTCTGCTTGTGTTGCGTCACTTAAGAGAAAATAGTTAATTTCTAATAATCTTGCGCGATAGAATCTCGTTTAATAATGGGGAAAGTATACTTGGCACACTAGTAATCGACTACAATAAAAGCTCGTTTAACAAATCTATTACAGTCGATAGATAAAATCAGTCCACTTCTCACAGTACCGCGTGAGATCAAACCTGGAGCTTCTTCTAATCCAGTAAGGATAACTTTTACAATAAAAAGATATTTAAATTTAATTTTAAGAAAAGAATAGAAAAGGTAAAAATATAAGAAAAATAAAAAAGGCACGTGGAAAATGGTAAAGGTAAAGCTATGAAACATTAAAATTATAAAATAATAATAATAAAAAAAAGACAACACAACACGAAAAGGTTACTTGCCAATAGTGCAAAACAAACCCATTGCGCTTTAAATAAAAAATGTTTAAATGTTTAAATATGATTTTTGAAAAAGAAAAGCAAAAATAAAAAAAAATTGTGCAAAACGACAAAAGAATTAAACATTAGAAAAGAAAAAGACAACACAACACAACACCACGAAACGAATGAGTAATGCGAAATAAAGCAAGTACTTTTTTATTAAAAAAAAAAACTATGCAATTGGGACAAATTTTAGAATAAAAATAAAATTAAAGTATTTAACTATTTAAATTTGATTAAAAAGTAAAATAAAAAAATAAAAAAAATGAAAGAACGTTGAAACAATAAAGCAATGAAACATTAAAAAAAGAAAAGGAAAGGAATAAAAAAAAAAAGACAACACAACTACACGAAAAAATTACTTGACGAAATTATGATATGCAAAACAACTGCGTTGCTTATGTCGGGCGGTCTACAGATGTATTTTTCTTTTTTTAATCCGTAACTTTTTTATGTGTTAAGGTAAATGTTGAAGCAAGTTATATTTATTAGAAAAATTAAATGAGTGTTATATAAATGCACAAACAATATTATATGGGTGAAAAAAAAAACTGTTATATTTATTAAATTGGTACGGCCGTCACAATAAATACAATTCTTTTATATGCGTGCGTATAGATGTAAGCTCGATGTTGAGTGTATGTGTCGCCAACTTGCACTAATTAGAGAAGAGATGATTACTAAAACGACACATAACGATATTGTGTGGATTCTCCCAATTGCCAATTGCTATATTCAAAAGATGTTGTTAACTATTAATTTCAGTGTGAGAACATTAGGTGCGTGTGAATTTAGGAAAACGTTTACAAATAATTCACCAATTGTACACAAAAAAACCATTCAAATGTTACAAAATATACTCCCATATCAAATTGATGTACCAGCTGCTCCCTCATCATGACTCGTTGTAGAATATTCTTAACTCAAACCAAAATCAATTTTGAGAACACAATCATGATGTTACATTCTGATTGCTTTACTATTTTTCCATGTTGGTTTTTTAAACATTACATAATTCATCTTCTATTGCCTTTTTTTATTTGTTTAATCTAATCCTTCTGCCACATACAAAATGTGAGTTAGGTCGATCCCTTGGCATGTAGCTGACAACTCCACCTACTCCCTTGAGATAATCTCGATAAACGTGGCCCATGCCTGCATTAATTATTAGTGTAATTCTTATTTGGTAAGAGTTTATTATGCATCTTCTTATTGCTTTATGGTTTAACATTCTTATTTAAAACTAATTTATTGAACGCATAAAATCCGACCAGCTAGATTTTGTCGAGGCACATCTTTCGATCGGTAGGAAAAACGAAAGAAAAAAAAAAGAACTAAAACAGAAAAGAAAATACCATAAAATTTTATAAAGAAAATGTTTTGGAGCCATGTCTCTTACGCATTATTATATGAAAAGTCAATCAATATTTCTACTTGTAGCTGATATGATTTATATATAAACTGATGTCATCTTTAGCTGATATGATTTATATATAAAAAGATGTCAATATTTCTACTTGACATTTTTCTAAATTTTTATGAAAAGTACGTGATATAAAATAGACAATTAAATTTATTTATGACAAAAAATTGAATAGAAAATTTGAGTCTAAGTTCGATACTAGTAACCGATGAGTTGAGAAAATTTGATTAATTATTAGCTAGATTAATTACTTGCTCTCTCAAACAAACGTAAACAGTAACAACAAAAAGCAAATCCTGTAAAAGGAGGAAATACTTAATTTAGTCTTCTACGAAACATATTGTCATGGCACACTAAATGTGACTAATGTTTTGTGCACAGGGATTGTTGGACAAAAGATGTGATCAAATAATCGAAATTGTGGTCCATGAATGGAATGTCTTGCAAAGTGTCAATTCAGCCAACCGCTTTGATTATTGTGTGCAATTAAGGACTTGACATATGTGTATTCGCCCATCAATATTTGATTCTTCTTGTGGCACAATTTAAAAATTGTAGTTAACTAATATTGTGTTCTATCAATCTAATGATTTCGGATGAAAAAAATACAAATTAAAATTAAGAAAAAGGTTTTGTTTTTTAATTTTTTAATTGTCGTAACATAATTCAAATAATTAATTTGCTCATGGCATAAAAATTAAAAGAAAAAAGAGATTAAAGAGATAACTTAAGAATAATACCACACTTGCTTTCCACTATAAGTGTAGAGTTTAAATTCCCGCCTTTAAGTAAAAAAAAAAAAAGAATAAAAAATGTGCATTCAAATTTGGTTTTAATAATAGATAAGTTGGAGGAAATATTTTTGTATGGGTCACCATCACTTTGCTGACAGTTGTAATAATAATTATTAAGTGTTGCCGTGAAATATTTAAATAGATCTTGTAAAGCAACGTGTTAGTAATGAAAATAAATAGTGTTATATTTTTTAAATTATTGTTAAGTACGCTAATTTAAATGTAATTTTTATTCTTTTGGAGTTATTTTTAAGGAGATTTTATGCATATCTAACAGTTAGAAAACCTAATCTACCGGTATATTAGTATATCAAAGAATATCTCTTATTTTGAAAGTAGTATTTATTGTTTTCATAAGCGATAAATTTATTTTAATTTATTCATACATGTATGTGAATCTTTTTAGATGAATTATTAAGATAGTATTATGTAGAAGTTCTTCGCCAAAAAAAGTTAAAGGGGAATCTTTTTACTGGGTATTGGTTTATTAACAAATAAGTTATTTTAATAAGGAAAAGAGTTTTTTTTTTTTTTCCTTTCTGTCTAAGCTAAACACTTATTATAGAACAAGAAATAGAAAAAAAATAAAATAAAAGAGGAGTATAATCTTAACTTTTAGAGACCGATATTTACATTTAAAAAAAAAAAAAAAAAAAAAAAGAGTTCTCGTTTTTTTTTTTTTTTGGTCTTTCGATAGTCTTCTTTTTCGTTTGTTTTTTCTTTCTTCTTCCTGTTTTGTTCCTTAGAATCCTTACATTCATGCTTAGAAACAAACACATAGAGAACTAATGTCATTAATATATAGTGATGGGTACAGTTGAGCGGGAAGTTGAGAAATATTTACGAGTTAATCTGACAAGACAAGAATCGCAAAAGAGCAGGGTTTTGCACTTGTGCTGCCAACCAAAGTTCCAATGCCGGCCAATGTTTGTCTGTAAAACGTTCAGGGACCCAAAACCCATTTCTTATATTTAATTGCATAAACAATATTTTCCGTAAAACGGTCGACTTTTTCCTCCTCCTCATTTCTTTTCCACGGTACTTTTGACAGAGTATAACGCGTACTGCATTGTAAAATTGTTGGGTTCGTGGATTTAGAGCCGCATAGCAGCCGCAAGAGTGATTTGTTTTCTTCATTGGTACATAACTTTCTCTTCTTCATTTTCTTTTGGGGCAGGAATATTTGGTCATAGAGTTATTCTTTGACAATTAGAATTTTTACTTTTGGATCGAGAGATTTTAGGTATATTCAAGATTTAGGTGGTGAGAGAATTTTAATAGGCTTTTATAATCTCATTTTTAGTTATAGTGAAATTTCTTTATCATTTATGTTTGTGGATGTAGGTCAAAAGCCGAACTACGTTAATTTTTGCCTCTCTTAGATTTTTCTGTAATTCATATTTGTCCTATATCTACTTAATTTGACGTTTGGTAACAATAATTGTTGAGAAAAATACATGTGTATGTTGTCCCACATGGAGTGGATAAGAAGTGTGTTGGGCCAGTTTCGCGTGTAGTGTCTCCCTAACAAGTGGTATCAGAGTCGATGGTTCATATGAGCCAAGCGATCACCCTCAGTTGCAGTTCTCACGTTGCCTCCCGTGAAGAGTTGGTGTTCCCACAATTAGTGGTGTCGCAAGTGCGGATGGTGGAACATTTGGTGGACTCGCATGGTTTCGGCTCTCTTTTCCATGCTCGAGTTAGCTCCCGTTTGGAGTGTGATGCTTGGATGTGCCGGCGATCAGAAACTTTAGTTTGAGGGGGAGCTCGATGAATACATACATGAGGGAGAGATTGTTGAGAAAAGTGCATGTGTGTGTTATCCCATATAGAAAACAGATGAGAATGTAAAATGATTTATATGTATGGAAAGACCCAAAACCTAATAGCTTAACCTTTTTAGTCAAATTAAACTCTTAAAATGTGTTAGGTTAATTTGGCAAGTAATGTCTTTCTAACATGCATTGTAAAATTATAAAAGTTGGTCCTCTAAGTTTATGGGGAAAAAAAAAGTTGATACGTTGCCATCCATACGCTATAAAAAAGACCTTTCCTACTAAACACATACGCCTCACGTAACCTCTCTCTCTCTCTCTCTATATATATATATATATATATATATATATCAT
>NW_010368054.1:154934-183813 GCF_000414095.1 Morus notabilis | reverse complement strand
TATATATCATTATCTCGTTCTCTCTATATATATATATATATATATATCATTATAGCAACTTCTCCAATCCAAAATTGCGTGCCGACTCTATATATTCTGATATTTATGTAGTATTATAAGTTCACTTTGCAGATTCGAGTTTTCAACTATATATATATATATATATATATATATCATTATAGCAACTTCTCCAATCCAAAATTGCGTGCCGACTCTATATATTCTGATATTTATGTAGTATTATAAGTTCACTTTGCAGATTCGAGTTTTCAATTCGAGTTAAGATGTGATATTTTCTGAGAACTTTTCACTGTAAAAAAAAAGTTAAATGTGACATTTTCTGAAAGATTTTTACTATAGAAACCTAAAACTAAAAACTTGAATCGGTAAAATGAACGAGGCCATCATCTACATGCAAATTACAAATGCATGACGCATTATCATAACATATAGTCATATGTACGGAAATTTATTAACACGTGTTCTGCATAAGCACTTCATGAATGGCATGCCATGTTTTTAATTGTATTGTTTATAACTAGTTATAATTTGTTCATCTATATAAAATGTTTAATGCAAATTGTTTTAAGCAGGGAGATTAATTGTGATAAAGAAGAGATAAAAAGGCTGGTCAGAATCATGTGGAGGCTGTAGATAGCTGACGGGGGAAATGACCCTTACATATTCAGCCCAAACAACTTTGTGGGAAGGCAGATTTGGGAGTTCGATCCAGCTGCCGGTACGCCCAAGGAGCGAGCGGCCGTCGAAGAGGCTCGCCGTAACTTCTTCAACAACCGCCGGCAGGTCAAGCCCAGCAGTGACCTCCTCTGGCGGATGCAAGTAATTTTCTAACTTATTTAATGGATTATGTAGGGTTTCCGCGCTATGTTAGGAAACTTGTTAATTTATAACCGTACATGTTGGTGTTGCTAGTTATTTTCATTAGTCGTGCGTCAATTAAAATTGCTGTTTCCGTTAACACAAACGTCAATTATCAAATATTAATATTTCCAAAATTGGCATTTTCCTACTTTTCATTCGGCTTTCTTTTGTTTCAATAATTTGGTGTGTTTATTGGTTTTTGAACAAAATATTCAAGGGTGATATGGTAATTAAGTAGAAGATGATGGCCTTATTACGAACCAAAGAATGATTTCATCAGTTCGAACTTTAATTTTGGTGGGTTTCTTTTTCGCCTTTGGTTTTCATAATAATTGTCCTGTTGTCCAATACTGAGGTCACTATATAGTCAAAAAGGTTTAAGACATGGAAAAGACTCAAATCATATAATAGAGTTTACTTTTTTCTTTGCGAAGATAAGATAGACAGAGACTTAAAAAATAAGTGTCGTTTCGTTGGTTTAAATAAAATAAAAAATAAAAAAACCATCAGTAATTTTTGTTCTCCTCTCCATTTGAAGTCATGACTTACTACGAAAAACAAAAACATATCAATAGCTTGACCCCTCTCTTCTGGGCCATGCTAAGTTATGTTAACGCATCTTGTGTATAAATAAATTGAATTTACTGAAAATATAGCTTACAAATTTATTATATTTATTTTAAGTGCACGCAAAAAAGCTTACAATCTCAATTTTAACCCCATCCCAAAAAAAAAAAGATTATTTACAGAAGATTAATTGATTTACTATAACTAGTGTTCTGAAATTTATATATACTTCGTTTACACTATTGATCCAGTTCTTGAGAGAAAAGGACTTCAAACAAACAATTCCTCCTGTTAAGATTGAAGAGGGTGAGATTATCACATATGAAAAGGCCACCGCTGCATTGAGGAGGGCTGTACACTTCTTTTCGGCATTGCAGGCTAGTGATGGGCATTGGCCCGCTGAAAATGCAGGCCCACTGTTCTTCCTCCCTCCTTTGGTCAGTGAGTTATTATTTTTTTATTAGAAAAAAATAAAAAATTTACTCCTAAGAATACACGAGTCTAGACATTTATCTCTTATTTTTTATAAATATCATTTTATTAGTGTAATTATTTCTTTAATTTGAGCCTAGTAGCTTTCCATTTTGACAACATTAATTGATACAAACTTTGTCGTTATTTGTATAGGTCATGTGTCTATACATCACAGGACACCTTAATACCATATTTCCCGCAGAGCATCGTAAGGAAATTCTTCGCTACATATACAATCATCAGGTATTGCATATATTTGTTGTTTCTTTAAGTATGGGGTAAAAATATTCATTTTGAAATTTAATTAGCAATATGCTCACTAGTCCATATAACTTTCACTGTTTAGACCGAAGATGGCGGGTGGGGACTGCATATAGAGGGCCACAGCACCATGTTTTGCACAGTTCTGAGCTACATTTGTATGCGAATACTCGGAGAAGGACCCGATGGCGGTCGAGACAATTCGTGTGCGAAAGCAAGAAAATGGATTCTTGATCATGGCGGTGTAACACACATACCGTCTTGGGGAAAGACATGGCTTTCAGTATGTTTAAAATTAAATCTCATAAAAATATAAATAAGTAATATTATATATATGTGTGTGTGTGTGTGTGAAGCAAGCAAGCTTTTGAAAGTTCATGGATATATAATATATTACAAATATAAAAAATGTTAATGTCCACAAATTTGTATCATTTTTTGTAGATACTTGGTGTCTTTGATTGGGCGGGAAGCAACCCCATGCCTCCGGAATTTTGGATTCTTCCTTCCTTTCTTCCTATGCATCCAGGTATACATATTATCTTATTTCATCAGTTTGAATAAATTGATCTCAATAATATTTAGGATATGCATTCTTATTTTCATACTTCTTTTGATCATTTTCAGATGCTTTTCATCTTTTATTTAAATGAATAAATATTACAAATTCCGAAGAAATATATTCTATGTCTTAACTTGGTAAAGATGCAAGGAATGAAAATGAAATGTATCATATATATACGTAATAATCTATAATATATATGTGTTTAAAATTCTTCGACCATTCTCCTTTCGTTTAGAGAAGAGAAAGTTTTCACATGTCACTATTGTTTGCTTAATTTTGTAAGTCCTGACCAATTCCTAATTCCCCCAAAATGCAGCTAAAATGTGGTGCTACTGTAGAATGGTATACATGCCAATGTCATACTTGTACGGAAAAAGATTTGTTGATATATATATATATATATATGTGTGTGTGTGTGTGTGTGTGTGTATAATGACAACCATTATATGATCTTATTATAGGAGGATCTATATTATCCCCATCCTTGGGTACAAGATCTACTTTGGGATGGTCTATATATTTTCTTCGAGCCGCTTCTTTCTCGTTGGCCATTAAACAAATTGATTAGAGAAAGAGCTCTTCAAGTGACAATGGATCATATCCATTACGAGGATGAAAATAGTAGATACATTACTATTGCATGTGTGGAAAAGGTAACAGAGCAATGTCTGTTTTAGGTTGTACAAGACTACAAACTATACATCTTTTTGGTGCTCATAATTAATGTTGCTTATGTGAACTAGGTATTGTGTATGCTTGCTTGTTGGGTTGAAGATCCAAATGGGGACTATTTTAAAAAGCACCTTGCAAGGATTCCTGATTACTTGTGGGTTGCTGAAGATGGAATGAAGATGCAGGTAATTCTACTCACTACCCTAATATTTTATTTAGAGCATAGCTATAAGGTACTGGTGGTCTAAGAGCACCATCCACTAATAAAATGTGGTTCTCAGTGGGACCCACAGGTAAAGTCCACTTTTCATTAGTGATTGTGCTTAGCACCAGTAGTGCCTCTAAATATCTTTCTTTCATTTATAAGGTTTATTGTCAATAATATATCCATCATTACTCTCACTTTCTAGCTTTCAAAGTGTTTGCAAATTACATCTGTCTCAGGTTTGCATGCACTTTTCTAGATAAATTCACTAATGCATATACCAAAGTTTGAATAGTATTCATAATCTTAGTGTTAGCGCGCATGCCGTAGAGCAAAACTCTTGCATGAATAGAACATGAAACAACAAGAGTAAGAATGCAACTAATATTTTCAAATAATTAATCTACAGGGCTCTGGAAGCCAGGAGTGGGATACTGGTTTTGCCGTTCAGGCTTTGCTTGCTAGTAATCTCACACATGAAATTGGACCAACTCTTGCCAAAGGTCATGACTTCATAAAGAAATCTCAGGTTTCATCCTTTCTTTAATAAGAAAGTTAACATCTATAGCACCATTTATCAAAATCATTCATTTTTCTAATTAAAATGACTAAGAAGTGTCTAATTTCTGTGCATAACATCAGGTGAAAGAGAATCCTTCGGGAAACTTTAAAAGTATGTATCGCCACATCTCTAAAGGATCATGGACATTTTCTGATCAAGATCATGGATGGCAAGTTTCTGATTGCACCGCAGAAGGTTTAAAGGTAGCTTAATTCAGTCAATCCTTATTCGTTCTCTTTTTTAATATATCTAACCCAATCCTATACTTTATCTAGGCTTGCATGTTGCTCTCTTCTATGCCACTGGAGATTGTTGGTGAAAAATTGGAACCTAAGCAACTCTATGATGCTGTAAATGTTATACTTTCTCTTCAGGTAAGTAATTTTTTTAATAAAAGAAATGGATAGCTCACTCCTCACTATGACTTATAGTTACGCCTATAAAATATATCAATCATTAAACTAATTAAAATGTTGCATTTTTACTTCTAATCAATGGCTGAAGCACAATATTAAATTATATATTTGTACAAAATGGCCAATGATGAACTTAATTTTCATTGATGACAGAGTAAGAATGGTGGTTTAGCTGCATGGGAGCCGGCAGGAGCACAAGAGTGGTTGGAAGTAAGGACTTGGATAAACTCTAGTCTATATATTTGTTGACATCCCTTATTTGAGTCAGTTCTTTTAAATAACAACCCTCAATTAACCGATATTTTTGTTTTATAATCTTTTAATATGGTTTAAACTCAGCTACTTAATCCCACTGAGTTCCTTGCGGACATTATTGTCGAGCACGAATACGTAGAATGCACTTCATCAGCAATCCAAGCTCTGGTTTTGTTTAAGAAGTTGTACCCTAGACACAGAAATATGGAAATTGAAACTTTTATAACAAATGCTGTTGGGTTCCTACAGGACATACAAATGCCAAATGGCTCATGGTACCCTTTTTGCTACTTTCATGGCAATGAAACTAACTTATTGAACATATTTTAATTATAATATGTTATATTTTATAGGTACGGCAATTGGGGAGTTTGCTTTACATATGCCACATGGTTTGCTTTGGGAGGACTAGCAGCTGCTGGCAAGACATACAATAACAATTCTGCCATTCGAAAAGCAGTTGAATTTTTACTCACAACACAAAGAAATGATGGGGGTTGGGGTGAGAGCTATCTTTCATGCCCAAACAAGGTAACAAGAACTAGTTTTATTGAAAATAAAAGTAGAAGTAGAATTTAAAAGCTATACGTACCACATTTTATAAATAACTTAAAAAGTATATTAGATTTTGTGTGAAGTGTGTATTTTTTATAACATTTTACCAAACACCATAATTACATCATTTATTTTGTACGAAGTACTTTTAAGGGTTGTAGAAGCAATTCCAAACTCATCCAAATTTTGCAAACTGTAAAGTAGAAAGGTCGAAGTAGAAAAATACCTACATAATAAATAGATTCTTAATTAAATGGTTTTTTTACATATAAAAAGTTTTTGTTACTACGCTCTTATATAATAACAAATTGGAGCACTTATTTATCTTATGAATTTTGATTATATAATAAGTTGTGCTCCCTAAATGGAAGATTATGACCCGTCTGTAACTACTGTTTAAATCCTTTTGTAATAGTGTTTTTCCTCACAAAATTTAAATTTTTGTTAAAATTTTTATGTTCAAACCTAAGAACCAAACGGATAATTGTTTTTGTATTTGGTTATGCAGGAATATGTACCTTTTGAAGGAAATCGATCTAATTTAGTACAGACTGCATGGGCAATGATGAGCCTAATACATGCTGGCCAAGAAGAAAGAGATCCAAATCCTCTTCATCGTGCGGCAAAGTTGATCATTAATTCTCAAATGGACAATGGTGATTTTCCACAAGAGGTAAGATAACCTAATTTTCTTTTTGCCTTGAATTTTTTTTTTTTTTTTTGGTTATTATCTTTTCAATTGTTTACTTATGAAATAGTTCTTCAACCAATTTATTATGCCAGGAAATGACGGGAGTTTTCCTGAGGAATTGTATGCAACATTATGCAGCATATAGAAACATCTACCCACTTTGGGCGCTTGCAGAATATCGTAGGCGGATTCCACTACCTTCCAAGGCATGAGTCAAGCACATATATGATAAAATGATATTTTCCAATTCACACATTTTTTTTCTTTTATCTTTTCGAAAGAATTGGCCAATGAGTTTTGATTCGATTTTATATTAATTTATTATCAAAACTAGAGTAGATTGAACTCTCAAACCAAACATGCACTTAATGTTTCGGAACCCTCTACTCATGTTGCACCAACCAAGAAAAACTAGTTAATTTTTATTATATATTTAACAGATTTTTAAGAATGTAGTTAATTATATTATTTTCAATTTTTGAAAAAGTCAAAAAAATCATTACCCTAAAAAAATCAAATGTTCGTTGTAATTAGGGTTGAGAAAAGGTTTATAAACAAGGTGTTTTCAATGGTTTGGTTTGATTTCAAAATCTCCAAACCTATCTATAATTAGTTTGGCTGTGTTACACCTGGTTTGGTTTGGATGTCCAGCCTTAGTCCATAAATATGCCAAATTAAAGACTTTGACATTATTATTTTAGCCGCAAAATATTAATCTAATTATTGTAATAAATTAAATATTTAACTAAATTTGTATAACAATAAATAAAATGAAATTTTTGTCACGACATGTCATTAAATTTGTATATTTAATAATAATTATCTATATAAATATAACCATTAAAAATTCGTCGACTATATAAATATTATGAATATTTATGAATATAGATGTGAGTTACGTCGATCCCTTGGCGCGTAGGTAACAACTCCACCTACTCCCTTGAGATAATCTCGATAAACGTGGCCCATGCCTGCATTAATTATTAATCAAATTCTTATTTTGTCAGAGTTTTTATGTGTCTTCTTATTGCTTTATGGTTTAACATTCTTATATAAAACTAATCAATAAAGCGAACGCATAAAATCGGACCAACTACATTTTGTTGAGGCACACCTATCGATCAGTAGGAAAAAAAAAATTTGAAAATTAAAAATTAAAAACTAAAACAAAATCCCGGCCACCAAAACTAAAGAGGAAGATAAAAGAAAAAAAAAACATAAAGATTTAATGATAATGCATAATGTACATATATAAACATATTAGAAAAATATAGAGACTTCAGTAGTAAAATGAACTACCAATGAATTGCACGTAAGTACAAATTGTAATTATAAAATCTAGTGAATTAACGTATATTGTTAAATCTCCTAAAATCAAGAAATTGTCTAATTTGCAAATTGCTACAAATAAATTCAAACTACTAACAAAGATAACTATATACAAAATATTAAATTTTCCTGATATGTCCCTAAAAATGGAGCTCCAATGGGGGATTCTAATCTTGAAATGTAATAGAACAAACCAGTATTGATGACTCTAAATACTTTGAGGCTCTTTTCTCTTTGACTTATCACTTTTTTTTAATTTTTAAGAAAACAAAGATAAATTTTTTGAATTTTTTAGAAAACAAAGACAAATGGAGACAGTTGCATAGCGAGGACAATCGTCGAAAGTGCATGAGCAATAATCATCAAGGGTGCAGAGGAGCAAATCATTGAGAGCGTCGGGATATTAGGAAATATGAACGAGAACTGCCGAATTTGGAGAAAATTCCTTATTCGTTCCACTAACTGAGATCTAAAACTTTTCTGTTTTGATCAAGAGCTAATTCGGCAGTTCATTAACTCGTTTACACATAGACACGTTTTTACGTCAAAAGGACCATTTTATCATGGTTTTATTTTCTTGCTGGTTTCTTTAAGTCTGAAAAATTCAAACCTAATGACTTTACTAAAAGTAAGGAGATAGTCTAAATAGTCGTGTCATATATATAAACTTATTTTCATGCCAAGTTATAAATCTTATGCCATATGTACATAAAGTTTTCATTTTCTAAGAAAAACCTTAACTGAGTTTCACCAAGTTTCATGATTTAGACTTAATCCAACTGAAGCTCACACTTTATAACTAAATACCATCACATAGTCATCATCAATATAAACATTATAGATCTAACATATTTCCAAAGATCTCAATATCCATAAAGAGTTTCATTTTCCAACATAATGACACCAAGGATACTTTTGAAATCTTGGATCCTCTTCCAGGAAAAACAAATTTTAAAAACATAATCTAAAGCTTGATCCTCACCCTCATCTCTCAATTTCCCTCTCTTCCCAGAGATCCCTTACTTTCTTTCTCTTCTACCATTTTCTCCTCTCACTACAACACCTGCCATCTTCAAACATCATCATAAACTTTGCCAAAGATCTCAACGTGCAACCTCTGCAGCTCAGATTCCTGCGCTTGCAGCTGCATCAATCTCCATCTATACTTGCCCACGTTACGTGGACGCCATAGTCGAATTCTTGATCAATGATCTTCGCAGATTTGACACCACAATGTTGTTGTCACAACACGATCAGCGGCCGAATTTGGTTTAATGAACTCCGACGCTGGATTTGACACCACAAAGGATCGTCTCCATCGTTTCAATCTCCTCCGCCACCTTTTGTAATCATTGTCACGGCTACCATTGCCGATGTCCCAATCTCCAATGCCGGAAGTGAATTTTACATTTAACTCGTATTTCTTATAATATCCTAATTAAAAGTAAATTAATAGTTTAGTCAGTAAATAAACTAGTGATTTAAGGGTAATATTAATGAATAATTCATGAAAATTTTAGGTATTAAAGGAAGAAAAAAACAGTGGTTAAGACAAGCAATCTTTCTAGAAAGTGGTATGGACAACAATTAAATGTGTGATCTATTTTTTTTTAATTTATCCTTAAGAGTGAATGAGTCTGAATTTTTACTCATCATTCTTAATTAATACCCTTTTGTTAGTATAGTTATTTGACTAAAAAACTTATTAATCAAGAGTAAATGATAGAAAGTTCAGAACATTTTAGCAATGAGTGGTTATATTCACACCTATAAAATTTATAAATACACCAAATTAATTATTACAATTCCTAATATATATTTAAAAGATCTATCCTTTTATAGATATTTTTGTATGTTTCCAAATTTGGCGCCCTCATACACCCACACCCACCCCACTTATATTTTAATTTATCTTGTATTATAAAGAAATAATTAACAAATCTTAACAATAATAAAGTTTTTCTCATTCTCAAAAACAAAACAAAAAAACAAAAAAATAAAAAACACTAGTTACATTTGATTTTATATGAGAGCTTTTTACTGTAGCAAAAAAGTTAAATGTGATTATTTGTGAGAGCTTTTTATTGTAGCAAAATTCGAATTCTAAACTCGAATCAGTGAAACGAACAGGGCCTAAGAAGAAAACCACTTACGTTATACGAGCATAGAACAACAAGTGAGATTTGGAACATTTTTCAACATAAATATCACGTTTTTGTTTAGAGGAACGTAAATATTACAATTGAAATACCCATAAAGTTTTTATAAAGAAAATGATTTTGGAAGCCATAAATAGTGTCTCTTACGCATTATTATATGAAAAGTCAACCAATATTTCTACTTGTAGCTTATATGATTTATATATAAAAAGATGTCATCTTTAACATAATTTCATTGTAAGGTAATTAAAACTATAAGAAATGTAGATTATAATTTAGTTGCGTGTATTTATAAATGCTAGGGGTACAAATAGAATTTATCTTTAAAAATTTTAGTCTCTAGAAGCCCAATTTCTCTTCCTCTTAACTCACACCTTCTAATAAATTAAGCTTATAATCAGCCAATATATAAAGGTTTATGCCATGAAAATGCAATGAGTATGAAAAATTTACATTTTTACCCTTGTCTATTGCAAAATGGACGTTTTGGGTTCTTAAACCTACGCCTTCCAAACACTTTTAACTACAATGTATAGACCCTAAAATTTCCCCATATTAAGTTTTGTTGAAATTCTACTCCTATTTTTTTTTTACCCATATTTCCATATTTATTTTTTACAAATTGGGTCCCTCCAAAAAAAATAAAAATAAAAAAAATCGGGCCACTCTAAATTAGGGGCTTCTACAAGTTTTTTTTTTTTTTTAAAGGAAATTGCAGAGAAACCGGAGGGAAACAGAGAGATAGAGAGAAAGTGGGGAAGAAGATCGTGACTTGAGCAGCTTATAGGGTCGAATTTTAGTGATGACACAATTTTTGCGTCGAGGGAATGATGATGGTGACGGCAAATGAGCGGTAGTGGAAGTGCCGTTGTAGAGAACCAGAGAGAGAGATCAACGGGGTAAAGAGAGAGAAAATAGGAATGAACATCGCGATCTGAGCATGATAGGATCGAATTTTAGTGAGGACACAATATTTTCATTAATGGAAGGACGACGACAAATGAGCTACAGTGGAAATGCCGGCGGCGGGTTCCAATGAACCAGAGAGAGAGAGAGATCAGAGCGGTTGAGAGAGAGGAAAAATGGGAAAGAAGATCGCGATCTGAATAGGGAAGAAGATCGCGATCTGAGTAGCTTATAGGGTCGAATTTAGCAACAACAAAGGTCAAATGGGCATCACTAATGAATGTTATCACGACGTCATTTTAGTTCAAACTAATAAAATAATACGACAAGCTTATATAGTGATGACACCTATCTATATCGACAACAAATTATCTAAAACTCTCAAAAATTCAAATTACTAGATTATTTACCGCTATAATTTTGGAAAGTTTTTGTTGGCAAAAAAAAAATAGTGACCACACTAGTCATCACCTCAAGTCTCGGACCAAGTTTATTCGCAAAGCCTAGAATTTTTACTGCCCAAACTTGTCAAAGAGTATTAAGGATGATTGTGGTCATCGCTAAAAGTCTTATAAGGGTGTACATACCCTCTTTTTCATTATTTTTTCTGCATTTATATCATTATGAATTGTATTAATTTATCTTAAAATTCGTTAATTTTCTGTTGACAAATTTTCACCTTTAACAATTGTCATTACTAAAACTATTTTGAGCCGCAATTTGCCCTTGCTTAAAATTTTTACTGTGCTAAAAGCGGTGCCTACTCCCTCAAAATTAAGTTTATTGTTATAATAAAGCTCGACATGGTCTGCTCTTTGTCGAGTTCATAATATATATATTATATACCTGTGTGAATGATAGATATTTCCCTTTCGGTGGGGGTACACCAATAAACTGACAGGGCTACTATTGTACGTTGGATTTCAATGGAAGCCCCAGAGTATCTAATAAGGTACGGTCATATATATATATATATATATATACACACACACAGACACACGATCGTTGAATGTGTGATTGTATATTTTGCTTATTAAAGGATAAAATTATTGGTGGCCTACTTCTTAATAATTTAAATTTTTATTGTGAATTTGTAAATTAATATAATATCAAATGGAAGGTCTTGAGTTTAAACATTTATAATTGCACTTTTTATTTTCATTTAAATTATCATCATGTGTCAGGCTTTTCAATTAATTTACTCACATAATTTCCTCTTATCCAGTCCACATGTTAGGAGGAGTATTAAAGTATAAAAAAATAGAAAAAATGAAAAATTTACCCTTAAGAGTATATGAATCTCGACGTTTACTCCCAACTCTTGATAAATACCCTTTTGTTAGTGCAATTACTTGATTAAAAGGTTATGAATCAAGAGTAAATGGTAAAAATTCCGACTCACATGCACTTTCAATGGGTATTTGTTAAGATTTTCTTTTCAACTATTATTAGCCCACCTCTTAACAGCTTAAACTTTAAGGATGAATTAATAAACTAACCAGGCTTGCGTTTAATAAAATCAAAATACTCACTTACTTTTTTAAATTATATATAACAATATATACTTAGTAGTTTTGTGTATTTCCTGGTAGTTTTTGTAAGTACGAAGAAAATGAGAGAAAAATAAGCTTGTGGCGATGGTCAACATGAATAAAGTTGTAAGATAAGATTCCCTCTTTCAACTTGTGTAAAAATTAGCTAAATTTATGACTAAGGTTTTAAAAATGTTAGAATTCGCCTTACATATCTTACGACTCGTATCTTCGATAGAAGTCATTGTAATGAATCCTTTTTTAAATAAATTATAACATTTAGATGTTAAATCTCACAATTGGAGCCTTTTTATATTTAAGAAACATACGTTTAAGATTGTAATTATTCAATAATTGTAGATATGTTGAATCTTCTTTTCTGCATCCGCGGTTGATCCAAATTCTGTGGTGAATAGAGATTGCAATGAAGCTATCGGTTTCTTCATCCTCTTAGCTCTTTCAACGCTGGAAATCAAACCAATAGAAAGACTCCCTCAACGCTGGAAATCTGAAAAAAAATGGTTGAAACGACGCTGGAAAAAACCTCTCAAAACGGCACAGAAAGCACTTGAAACTCGATGGCATGTGGGGGCACACGCGCCTCCGTCGACCAACGGCGATTCACACATGCACCGAAGCACCTTCTTGGCCTCCCTCTCCCAATCTAGTTCCTCAAGTTTTAACGCGATCCCATGACAAACGCGTCCCAGATTTACGATAAAAGATCAGCGGCCTCTTTTCCTTAAACAGCTCCATTCCGACGGCTTTCCATTCTTTCGTTGGCATGAATCCGTCTCCATGTCAAATTAATGTACTAGTTGCTCCCACATCATGACTGGTTGTAGAGTATTCTTAACTCAAACTAAAACCAACATTTTAGAACACAATTATGATGTTACATTCTGATTACCTTACTATTTTTTCATGTTGGTTTTTTAAACATTACATAATTGATCTTTTGTTCTCTTTATTATTTGTCTAATCTATAAGAAAGAATAATCCTTCTGCCACAAGTGACATTTTCTATGGAACAAATTCAGATTAAATACTCCCTTAAAAATGATGTGTGCCAACAGTCACTTCTATTTTCTATCGAATTTATTGCTTGTTTGGTTTGAGAGTTCAAATTAAGTACTTTGAACCATAATTTAAATTTTGTAAGAGCAAACAGAACTTTTTAAATTTAAATTTTTTGTTAGAGAAAAGATTGTTTAAACCAAAATCAGAGTAGTTTGAACCATCAAACCAAACATGCACTTAACGTTTGGGGACCATTATGCTTGTGTTGCGCTAGTTAAGAGAAAATAGTTAATTTCTAATAATTGAGCACGATAAAAGCTCGTTTAATAATGGGGAAAGTATACTTGACACACTAATAATCGAGCGCAATAAAAGCTCATTTAACAAATCCACAACAAATAAAATTAGCCAACTATAACAAAAAGACTCAGCATAGAGGACGTTTGTTTCTTGTATTCGTCTTTGATTCTGAATCATGATTCATGGTTCTCAAAAATGTTTTTCTCTCATAAAAAATACACGTAAAATGAAAATGGTTCTGAATCATGATTCTGAATTCATAAACCAAACGTCTACTAAGCCTACTCACAATACCACGTGAGATCAAACCTGGAGCTTCATCTAATCCGGTAAGGACAACTTTTAGAATAAAAAAAGATTTAAATTTAATTTTAAGAAAAGAAAAGAAAATGTTAAAATATAAGAAAAATAAAAAAAGGCACGTGGAAAATGGTAAAGGTAAAGCTTTGAAACATTAAAATTAAAAAAAAAAGAGCAAAAAAAGGAAAACAACACGAAAAGGTTACTTGCCAATAGTGCAAAACAAACTCATTGCGCTTTAAATAAAAAATGTTTAAATGTTTAAATATGATTTTTGAAAAAGAAAAGCAAAAATAAAAAAAAAAATTGTGCAAAACGACAAAACAATTAAACATTAGAAAAGAAAAAGACAACACAACTACACCACGAAACGAATGAGTAATGCGAAATAAAGCAACTGCACTTTTTTATAAAAAAAAAAAAAAAAAAAAAAAAAAAAAAACTACGCAATTGGGACAAATTTTAGAATAAAAAAAGTTAAAGTATTTAACTATTTAAATTTGATTAAAAAGTATAAGAAAAAAGAATAAAAAAATGAAAGCACGTTGAAACAATAAAGCAATGAAACATTAAAAAAAAGAAAAGGAAAGGAAAAAAAAAACAAAAAAAAAGACAACAAAACTACATGAAAAAATTACTTGACGAAATGATGATCTCCAAAACAACTGCGTTGCTTAAGTCGGGCGGTCTATAGATGTAATTTTTTTTAATCCGTAACTTTGTTATGCAATAAGGTAAATGTTGAAGCAAGTTATATTTATAAGGAAAATTAAATGAGTGTTATAAAAATGCACAAAAAATATTATATGGGCGAAAAAAAAAACTGCTATATTTATTGGATTGGTACGGCCGTCAGATTGAATACAATTTTTATATATGCATGCGTATAGATGTAAGATCGATGTTGAGTGAATGTGTCACATAACGATATCGTGTGGATTCTAATTAGATAAGAGATGATTACTAATTAGATAAGAGATGATTACTAATTAGTTAAGAGATGATTACTAAAACGGCACATAACGATATCGTGTGGATTCTCCCAATTGCAAATTGATATATTCAAAAGATGTTGTTAACTATTAATTTCAGTGTGAGAACATTAGGAAAATCTTGACAAATAATTCACCAATTGTACACAAAAAACCATTCAAATGTTACAAAATATACTTCCATGTTAAATTGATGTACTAGCTGCTCTCTCATCATAACTCGTTGTAGAGTATTCTTAACTCAAACCAAAACCAACATTTTAGAACACAATTATGATGTTACATTTTTATTGCCTTACTATTTTTCTGTGTTGGTTTTTTAAACATTACATAATTTATCTTTTGCTCTCTTTATTATTTGTTTAATCTATAAGAATAATCCTTCTGCCACAAGTGACATTTTCTATGGAACAAATTCAGATTAAATACTCCCTTAAAAATAATGCGTGGCAACAGTCACTTCTATTTTCTATCGAATTTATTGTTTGTTTGGTTTGAGAGTTCAAATTAAGTGGTTTGAACAAGAAATTAAATTTTGTAAGAGAAAATAGAACTTTTTAAATTTAAATTTGTTTGTTCAAGAAAACATTATTTAAATCAGAATCAGAGTAACTTGAACCCTCAAACCAAACATGCACTTAACATTTGGGACCCTTCTACTTGTGTTACGCCAGTTAAGAGAAAATAGTTAATTTCTAATAATCAAGCACGATAAAAGCCCGTTTAATAATGGAAAAAGTATACTTGGCACACTAATAATCGAGCGCAATAAAAACTCGTTTAATAAATCAACACAGCCGATAGATAAAAACAGTTAACTTTAACAAAAAGACTCATAACACTAGAATTACTCACAGTACTGCATGGGATCAAACCTGGAGCTTCTTCTAATCCGGTAAGGACAACTTTTAGAATAAAAAAAGATTTAAATTTCATTTTAAGAAAAGAACAGAAAAGGTAAAAATATAAGTAAAATAAAAAAAGGCACGTGGAAAATGGTAAAGGTAAAGCTATAAAAATAAAAAATAAAAAATAAAAATAAAAAAAGACAACACAACACGAAAAGGTTACTTGCCAATAGTGCAAAACAAACCCATTGCGCTTAAAATAAAAAATGTTTAAATATGATTTTTGAAAAAGAAACGCAAAAATAAAAAAAAAAATTGTGTAAAACGACAAAACAATTAAACATTAGAAAAGAAAAAGAAGACACAACTACACCACGAAACGAATGAGCAATGCGAAATAAAGCAACTGCACTTTTTTATAAACAACAAAAGAAAACTACGCAATTGGGTCAAATTTTAGAATAAAAATAAAATTAAAGTATTTGACTATTTAAATTTGATTAAAAAAGTATAAGAAAAAAGAATAAAAAAATGAAAGTACGTTGAAACATTAAAGAAAGCAAAGGAAAGGAAAAAATAAAAATAAAAAAGACAACACAACTACAAGAAAAAAATTACTTGACGAAATGATGATATGCAAAACAACTACGTTGCTTAAGTCGGGCGGTCTACAGATGTAATTTTTTTTTAATCCGTAACTTTTTTATGTAATAAGGTAAATGTTGAAGCAAGTTATATTTATAAGAAAAATTAAATGAGTGTTATATAAATGCACAAACAATATTATATGGGCGAAAAAAAACTGTTATATTTATTGGATTGGTACGATCGTCAGACTCAATATAATTTTTATATATACGTGCGTATAGACGTAAGGTCGATGTTGAGTGCATGTGTCGCCCAACTTGTACTAATTAGATAAGATATGATTACTAAAACGGCACGTGTGGATTCTCCCAATTGCCAATTGTTATATTCAAAAGATGTTGCTAACTATTAATTTTAGTGTGAGAACATTAGGAAAAAGTTGACAAATAATTCACCAATTGTACACAAAAAACCATTCAAATGTTACAAAATATACCTCCTTGTCAAATTGATGTACCAACTGCTCTCTCATCATGACTCGTTGTAAAATATTCTTAACTCAAATCAAAATCAATATTTTAGAATACAATCATGATGTTACATTCTGATTACCTTAGTATTTTTCTATATTGGTTTTTTAAACATTACATAATTTATCTTTTGTTCTCTTTATTATTTGTTTAATCTATAAGAATAATGCTTCCGCCACAAGTGACATTTTCTATGGAACAAATTCAGATTAAATACTCCCTTCAAAATGATGCGTGGCAATAGTAACTTCTATTTTCTATCGAATTTATTGCTTGTTTGGTTTAAGAGTTCAAATTAAGTGGTTTGAACCATAATTTTTTGTAAGAGAAAACTGAACTTATTAAATTTAAATTTTTTGTTAGAGAAAACATTATTTAAACCAAAATCAGAATAGCTTGAACCCTCAAACCAAACATGCACTTAACATTTAGGGACCCTTCTGCTTGTGTTGCACCAGTTAAGAGAAAATAGTTAATTTCTAATAATGGAGAAAGTATACTTGGCACACTAATAATCGAGTACAATAAAAGCTCGTTTAACAAATCCATTACAATCGATAAATAAAATCAGTATTACTCACAATACTTCGTGAGATCAACCCTGGTGCTTCTTCTAATCCGGTAAGGACAACTTTTAGAATAAAAAAATATTTAAATTAATTTTAAGAAAAGAATAGAAAAGGTAAAAATATAAGAAAAATAAAAAAGGCACGTGAAAAATGGTAAAGGTAAAGCTATGAAACATTAAAATTAAAAAAAAAAAAAAAGAAAGGCAACACAACACGAAAAGGTTGCTTGGCAATAGTGCAAAACAAACCCATTACGCTTTAAATAAAAAATGTTTAAATGTTTAAATATGATTTTTGAAAAAATAAAAAAAAATTGTGCAAAACGACAAAAGAATTAAACATTAGAAAAGAAAAAGACAACACAACACAACACCACGAAACGAATGAGTAATGCGAAATAAAGCAAGTACTTTTTTATTAAAAAAAAAACTATGCAATTGGGACAAATTTTAGAATAAAAATAAAATTAAAGTATTTAACTATTTAAATTTGATTAAAAAGTAAAATAAAAAAATAAAAAAAATGAAAGAACGTTGAAACAATAAAGCAATGAAACATTAAAAAAAGAAAAGGAAAGGAATAAAAAAAAAAGACAACACAACTACACGAAAAAATTACTTGACGAAATTATGATATGCAAAACAACAGCGTTGCTTATGTCGGGCGGTCTACAGATGTATTTTTCTTTTTTTAATCCGTAACTTTTTTATGTGTTAAGGTAAATGTTGAAGCAAGTTATATTTATTAGAAAAATTAAATGAGTGTTATATAAATGCACAAACAATATTATATGGGTGAAAAAAAAACTGTTATATTTATTAAATTGGTACGGCCGTCACAATAAATACAATTCTTTTATATGCGTGCGTATAGATGTAAGCTCGATGTTGAGTGTATGTGTCGCCAACTTGCACTAATTAGAGAAGAGATGATTACTAAAACGACACATAACGATATTGTGTGGATTCTCCCAATTGCCAATTGCTATATTCAAAAGATGTGAATTTTTTCAGTGTGAGAACATTAGGTGCGTGTGAATTCAGGAAAACGTTTACAAATAATTCACCTATTGCTTTTTTAAAAAAAAAAAAAAAAAAAAAAAAAAAAAAAAAAAAAAACCATTGATTATATAGTAATTCATTAAGGGTATATAAGTAAATTTAGCATTCATTCAATTTGATAAGCAATCAATACTAAGGGGGTGCAAGGATTGGTATTCTCTTTCCTCATTCTACATATTGTGTGGGGCCTATTAAATCTCCATTACTAATTTTATAAATAAACACATTATTAGATGAGAAACTTACTTCCTCTTTACTTTTAATGCAAATTAAACATGCCCTTAATGTCGAAATGTACTAAGACTAAGGTGATATTATTAAAAAAATAAAATAAAAATAAAAACCATAGGTATAAATTGTAATTACAAGAAATTAGAAATATGGATATACTTAAAAGTTAAATTTGAGTGATTAATAACAGAAACATTTAAAAAAAAATCTACATAAGAACTCTAATTAAAAATATCAGTGGGAGAAAAGTAAACGAGTAATAGTAAGGGAAAAAGCTCCGAGCAAATTGATGAAGCCTAAAATAAAATATAGTATCAGTTAATTTGACTATATATCATTTTTAAGAGGTGATTATTAGTTTTTATCATTTTATTTCATTTCCTTGATTCATTTATTTTCGACTGGTGTAAAGTCTGTATTACCTATCATTTATATTTATCTAAATTCTAAATCACTGCAACCAAAAGGATTATTAGCGATGACATTTATCGTTGCTAAAATTTCACTATTAGCGACGACATGTCGTCGCCAAAAAGAGAACTAAATTTTTTAACGATTGTCCTCGCATTTAATATTTGCAACGACATGCTGTTGCACAAAATTTCATATTTGCGACGACATGTCGTCGCCAACACGTGGCAAATTATTCGCGACGACATGCCGTCGCTAATAGCCATTGGCGCCAAAACAAATCTGGCGCCAACAATTTTACCGCCAGTTTGTCCATTATTTGTGACAACATGTCGTCGCAAATATTGATACTTACAGTTGGCAGTGGCGTGGCCAAAAAGATGTGAAAATTTTGGCGGTTTCTGGCGAATAGGTGCCATATAAATTTTTATTTTTTGCGATGACATTTTAGATAGGCGTTGCAAAAACGAGTTCCAAAAAATTATTTTGTGGACGACTGTTTTTGGGACGAAATGTGTCGTCACAAAAAAGGGTTCTAGAAAATTCTATCAAGGACAGATATTTTTTGCGACGACTTGTTTAATAATGTCGTCGCAAATAACCTGAAATTTAAATTTCCCGAATAAAAGGGCGGAAACTTTGGCAGTTTTCTTAAAATTATTTACGACGACATTTTACTAAAGTCGTCGCAAAAAAGGAGTACGGCTATATTCCACAAGAATATTCTCAGAAATATTAATGAGGTGAAAAAGAACGACGTCATTTTTATATTAATTGTGACGACCTTTTAATATTTTTTGCGACAACATAATGTCGTCGCAAAAAGCCACCTGTATAAACGCGATCACATAACTGTTTTTCTATTTTTTCCGGTGACCCTCTCGGTTTCTCTCTCCTTCTCTGTCCAAAACCTCGAAAAAAACCATCTAAAATCTCTAAAAAAAGCGTAAATATATCATTATGTCTTCGAATCCTTCATTTGTGGAGAAAAATATTCCGAAAAAGTCCAAAAAACTGAGTTTTCACCTCGCCGTCGCCGCTTATTTTTTCGGCCGCCGTCGCCCTCCCAGCCTTGCTGCCATACCGTTTTCCAACTCTCAATGTTTGTGGGTTTGGATTTTGTGAGTTAATATTTTAGTATTTTATAAATTGATTTTGGTGTTTTGGTTTTGATTTGTGGTTTTGTTTTGGATTTTGAATTTAGTTTGTGAATTGTAAATTAGAATTGAAGTATAATGTTCCTCTTCTACAGCGCTCAGCTTCAGGGAAAGCTTGTTCTTTGAAGCCTCATGAAGATGTGCTTTTCCTGAGTTTGAAATATCGGAGAGTACTTTTCTGCTACGAGTCTGCACTTTGTCTGAGGTTTTAGCAATGCTTTTTCTTTTGCTTCCTTCACGAGTCACTTCTTTGATGAAACCAAAATTCTTGGAGTTCTGCTTCTTTGATGCCTGAATGGGGGCAATGTTGGTCGAGTTCGATATTTCACCAAGCGGTTTCCTTCCACCAAGCCCCACTTTCTTCTGCGATTTATTCGCATGCATCTTTCCCCCGGCAGAAGCTCCTGCAGTATTAAAAATTACCCATGTCAAATAGCTTTAGCAGCAGAAGTGAATCAAGGAAACAAGTAAATCCAGTAAGTAAACAAAGAACTGGAGTAATACCACTATATTGAACATTGAAGTTCTGATCTTGAAACGGGACACCAATTGTCGATGCTATTGTGCTTTTCTGGGAAAACTCCGCTCAGTATTCTGCAAATATTGTAAATAAATAAATATAAGAAACCACACAAAAAAAAAAATTAAGCACAATTCATATACAAGCCCCATTGGCAAAAAATGAAACCATAGATACAAGATCCAAAATGTTCGAAACTTAGATACAAGATCCATATCCATGTTTATTGCCAACTTATATTTATTAATTATATTTAATAGTGGGTTTAAATATATAGTAATATACAACATTAATTATTAAAATGAGAAAAAATAAATAAAATATTAAAATATTATTTAAGACGACAAATGTGGTCGCAAAAAATATAAGTCACATCAGCTAATTTTGTATCTTTTACGACGACTTAATTCATAAAATGTTGTCGCAAATATTCAATGTCATGTCATCTTAACCATATAATCGATGAAAAAATTGTAGCGACTCATTTGCGATGATTGTCGTCACAAATATAATTATGATGACTGCTTATCATCGTAAAAATTATTTTTGCGACCAATCAATTGTAGCGACGGGTTTGCGACAATAAATAGTCGCTAAAAATGTATTTGCGACGACTTTGTGTTTTTTGCAACGACTTTTTGTCGTCGCTAATAGCCCTATTTCTTGTAGATCACTTAATTACCAATTAATTTTAGCTAATCAATAGTTAATTTTAATTAATCAGTAATTAATCATATCTGGTTGTTGATTAACTGATTAACTCCAATTGATCAATAATTAATCATATTTGATTGTACTGTACTCTTTTTATTCATTGAAAGTGAATGTTTCAAACTTCTACACAAAAATCGTAAGTTCAATGAAGCTACCACAAAAAGTGGCATTTTCCTATTAGATAAACATAAAATATAATATATATTTCTAGCAATTTCCAATTTTCATAGCATTCATATATTGTTGGCTTACGACTATTCACTAGCGCTGCATTTTTTATATATATTTTTAAACAACGTTATGGTGCTACAATTGATTGCTAAAGTAATAATTACATGACAAACATTAAAAAAGAATTGGAGGGGAAATATTTTAGCAAAGAAAAGAAAAACGAGGGGAATAAAACAATTTAAAAAAACAATTAATCTATTTTTAAAAAATTAAAGGTCGACAGTTTGTCATTATTCGATGTTGAAAATTACTTTCTACATATCAAAATCGAGTGGAGTGCTCACATGTTAGTGGTGGATGCGTCATAAAACAGAGGATAATTAAATCATGTTTTGAAGATGGTGAGATTATCGCATATGAAAAGACCTCAGCCGCAATGACAAGGGCCGTACACTATTTCAGCTTTGCAAGCTAGTAATGCGCATTGGCTCGTTGTTCTTCCTTCCTCCATTCGTCGGTAACTGATCGTAATCGTCTTGTCATGTTTTATTCTGTTTTGTTTTTAAAAAAAAAAAAAAATTGCTGCGATAGGAATTGTCATAATTTCTATCGTCAGGTTATAAACTGAGACTTTAACTATTGGATTCTGTTGATTAAGATTTCAACGGTCTAATTCGTGAGTATCAATATTGAAAATTTATAACATTAGATACATAATTGTTATAAACACAGATCAGACTATTGACAACTTAATAAAATAAATATAAGTAAAGAACATATATATTATTAAAAAGAGTAGGTCATCACACTCTAGAAATTCTTTTTTGTTTCAATAAATCTGATTGCACCACATGAAAAAATCTGATTAAATATACGTTCCAACTTTAATACAAAAATTTCTCTTCATATAATACTTTAAGCAAGTAAATTTAGTTAACAGTGACACAAATTGTCATTTATTTGTTATTGAGGGGTGGTTATTTTTATGACCGGAAAAATAGGCCCCCTGCCAAAGCAGGCTAACGGGAAAGAACAACCCGAATAGGCCAAGCACTTGGTCCGAATAGACCGACAGGAAAGAAAAACCTGAATAGGCCGAGCACTTAATCCGAACAGACCAAACAAGTCTACATGACTAAGCCCCGGGCCGAGCCATGACCGAGCCCTGATCGAGTCCAAGGCTAAGCACCCAACTAGGTACTAGGCCGAGCCCTAACCGAGCCTCGGGCTGCGCACTCGACTAGGCCCCCGGGATGAGCCCCAGCCGAGCACCAGACCGAGCCCCCGGCTAAGCCCCGACCGAGCACCCAACCAGGCCCCAAGAGCTGGAGCCCATTGCACAACTGTTGTCAAGAATCCACTTGCGAGCTCTAGCGCAGGCGTTTTCAAGGCTGTCATCGGGGCCTTCTCCAAGCATGTGCATGGCAAGGTAGTTTAGCACTGTGCACCTCACCATGCTCGGACCCATCGATATGTAATCCCCGCCATTCATCTTTGTTTTGGTGACAGTATGCTCCTTAAACACAGTGTTTAAAGTACCGGTGATGTACATGCAAAACACCTGTATTTTCATTTAACTCTGTTAGGTCTATTTTCACGCAAGTGTTATAAAGAGTGCTACAACCCTTTTAGTAACACCTGTAATTAACTATCACATTTTGAGATAATCAGTGGACAATGAATTGAAAACGTCCAAAAACAGAAAATAATGCAGAAAAGAACAAAAGAACACCAAAAAGGATATCGTAGTTCGGTGCGCACACCTACATCTGCAGGGTCACGCCCAGACAGTGAACAATCCACTAAGTTCAAAGATTTATAATCACCAATCGGTCTTACACACTAAAAGACTCCCTCTTTGCCGTAGTCGCCATTGCGAAGAATCCTCTTAGTGGCTTTGTCCAACGAGTGCCACTCGACTTCGAAAGCTTTCTCCTGAAAGCGATGCAAGCTTCTCCCTAAAGCTAAATCTTTCAATCACCAATTAGGCATCACATAAGCACTACTTTTCTACAGGTTGTATTCTCCCCAAAACCATACACATTCATGACCCTCACTCTAAAAAATACTCACCCTGCAGAATACACAAATTAGCCACACATCTCTTTTTGTCACCCACTGCCACCGTCAGCCTCGAAAATCAACTACATCCCCAAAACCTACTTTCCAAAGACAGAGCCAATCAAATGACCAAAGTCAACCTCATGATATTACATTCCCAAAATGCATGCCTTCTTCTATGGAAAGAATCATCCCAATATTGATGTCAACCATCTAAATCCAGAGCAAAATGCAGAGATAAAATCTCCATAGCTGTACACAAACGCCAAAAACCATTTGCACCAGTTTTTGAATTTTTACAACCTTTTGCCAAACAATTGCCAACTAACAAAAATCCTAACAATCTCCCCCTTTGGCATTTTTGACAAAAACTGACATAAGAACCTATAACAAGAAATTCAAAAATTAACTAATCTTTGACTAAAGAAAAATACACACGATCTCCCCCTTTTTGACAAAAAAATAGCCAAAGATAAAAATAATAGTAATAATAATAAAACTTCTAGAAACTGTTGTCGCAGAAAGTGTTGCAACACCTGATGGAACACTTTTCTACAGATCATCTTTCAAGGTCATTGATCTCTACAAATCGCTCCCCCTGAATCTTCTCTTTGTCTTACTCCCCCTAAATTCAACACTCTCTGAATCTTGTTCTTACCATCTGTCAAATTCTTGGACCAGCCACTATTACTATACCCACAATCATTAGTATATGCTTCTAAAGAAGTATAAACTCTATGACACCTCAAATTTGATTTCCTTACCAACACACGTCTAGGAAATTTATCTTGCACATCAATCTTTGCTTTAGGTGTCTTTCTTGAGAATGCGGAATTTAGCAGATGAATGATCATACCTCTTTTTAAAACATTTGAATACTTGTAGCATCTTGGTCTTATGTGGCCAGGTAAACCACAGTAATGGCATATGGGAACAAATCTTTTACGTCGAAAGGGTGAAATGATAACCTTTTTATTGGCGATAGTCGGAGGCTTAGGGACAGGCGTCTCTTTCACAAACAATGTTTTGGACGTTGAGCTCTCACCAGTATATCCAAGGCCATGACGTTCACCACTTGATTTTCCCAATGAAAGAATATGTTCCAATTTATTTGTACCAGAATTCATCATTTTTTAATTTTTTGGAGTGCTCTCCAATTCAGCCTTTGTTTCCTTCAGCTTCTTTTCTCTCTTTGTAGCAAGGAATTCATAATTATCAGCAACTCTCTTCAACACATCATTCTCTTTGACTAGCTCATCGACGGGCTCCTGTAGAGACTTATTTATTTCACACACTTTAACCCATTTGCTGAACATGGTCTTATAGGATTCTTGTATGGCATCAATAGTCAACTCCTCACCATCATTGTTACTTTTAGAATCTGAAAAATCTCCTTCATTTTCGATGTTCACGGAATCTGTTACAGGCAGTGTGGCAAAACTATTTTTAACACTGCTGACAGATACATCATCCTGATCAGTATAAACATTAAAATTAACGTAGTTACTCATATGGTCTTCATTCTCCTGACTGCCTTCAGAGTTTTCATCACTCCATGTTGCATTCAGAGACTTTTTCTTCTTCTTTAGAGTGTTGGCGCACTTGGATACATTTATTGAACTAGGGCAGACGTAAAGACAATTATATATATATATATAGCTAAGTTACCCATTTAATATATATCTACATATGGATATCTATCCCTAATAATATATGTATGTATGATTCTTCTTTCGTGTGCCCCTCCCACACATCAATGGCGCTAAACTCTGAAACAACGGTCCAGATATATGTAAACCACATATATAATATCATGAAAAATGAATACAAATTTCACGCTGCTACTTAGTATTGATAATAAGTTTGAAAACGTATCTAAAAATAATCCAGTGTAGTTCTCTTTTTTTTTTGAATTAATAAAGATCAAAATCAAATGAATGTTTATTTTGTTTGTGCCAAAGGAAAAGCTATTAATACCAACTTTTCAGCAAATATAATATATGATGATCAAGATCAAGGTCCATAGAAATTCATATGACTCATTTCAAAATTTGAATCTAGAAAAAGAATTACAATCTTTTACTTCTTTTTTTCTAAAGGGAAATTACCTTTAAACAAAAATTGAGAAATATACGAACCGATACAATACTAATAACCCATCAGAAGGATAGACGCATGCTTGAGACTTGAAAATGAGAGAAAACCTAGATACACTAATAACGCGCACACTTAAGGCTCTAATTAAAGAAACCTCTCTCATTCAGATAAACGTTTGAGCTCTGAAGAGACAGATCACCAACCCTCATAAAGAGAGGACATCAGAAACGCGACATAAAAGAATTCTAGCCGAACAAAGATGTCTACACAATTGGGAAGCATCCAAATGACCTTAAGCTGATCATGAAAAACTAGCACCAAATACCAAAATAATAGAGGGTATGGTGGGGAAACCACCGGCCTTATTACAAATACAGAAACTTTGACACAAAAACTAGAGAAACCTAAAAAGATCAAACCAACAAGAATGACTCCCTCAACGCTGGAAATCTGAGAAGAACGGTTGAAACGACGCCTGAAAAAATCTCTCAAAACAACATAGAAACCACTTAAAACTCGACGGCACATGGGGGAACACGCGCCTAGCCAACCGTCCCTAAACAATTCCATTCCGGTGGCTCCCCACACTTTCGTCGGCACAAATCCATCTCCATGTCAAATTGATGTACTAGCTGCCCCCTCATCATGACTCGTTGTAGAGTATTCTTAACTCAAACCAAAATCAACTTTTTAGAATACAATCCCGATGTTACATTCTTACTGCCTTACTATTTTTTCATGTTGGTTTTTTAAACATTACATAATTTATCTTCTGTTCTCTTTATTATTTGTTTAATCTATAAGAATAATCCTTCTGCCACAAGTGACATTTTCTATGGAACAAATTCAGATTAAATAATTCCTTAAAAATTGATGCATGGCAACAGTCACTTTCATTTTATATGGAATTTATTGTTGTTTGGTTTGAGAGTTTAAATTAGATGATTTGAACCAAAATTTAAATTTTGTGAGAGAAAATAGAACTTCTTAAATTTAATTTTTTTTGTTAGAGAAAACACTATTTAAACCAAAACCATAGTAGTTTAAACCCTCAAACCAAACATCACTTAACATTTGGGAACCCTTCTTCTCGTGTTGCACCGGGTAAGAGAAACTAGTTAATTTCTAATAATCAAACGCGATAAAAGCTCGTTTAACAAATCCATTACAGTAGATAGATAAAATAAGTCAATTGCGACTAAAAGACCCAAAACATTAAGGATACTCACAAGACTGTGTAGGATCAAACTTGGAGCTTCTTCTAATCCGGTAAGGACAACTTTTAGAATAAAAAAATATTTAAATTTAATTTTAAGAAAAGAATAGAAAAGGTCAAAATATAAGAAAAATAAAAAAGGCACGTGAAAAATGATAAAGCTATGAAATATTAAAATAAAAAAAGACAACACAACACGAAAAGGTTACTTGCCAGTAGTGCAAAACAAATCAATTGCGCTTTAAATAAAAAAAATGTTTAAATGTTTAAATATGATTTTAGAAAAAGAAAAGCAAAAATAAAAAAATTGTGCAAAAAGACAAAACAATTAAACAATAGAAAAGAAAAAGACAACACAACTACACCACGAAACGAATGAGTAATGCGGAATAAAGCAACTGCACTTTTTTATAAACAAAAAACAAATTTTAGAATAAAAAATAAAACATAGTATTTAACTACTTTTTTTAGTAAAAATTTTATTTTTCGCTATTAAATTTTGGTAACAGATAATTATATTTTACTTTTAATATTTGGTAGTAAATGTTATTTATTTTACTATCAAAAAAAATTCGGTAGTAAATACTTTGGGTGGGAAAAAATTTTACTTCCCACCAACATTTTGTTACCAAAACATGTTTGGTAGCAAAAAAAGTAATATTTTACTACTAAATTTTGGTGGTAGAAACGTTCAATAACATGAAATACAACAAATCAGTCAATATACATATAAATAGACTATGTGTTCACTTAATTATTATAAAAATATATATATTTTGAGAATTAATATACATTATCGTTTATTACAACTTAATATATACATTTATATATATAAATATATAAAATTTATACTAAATTATATAATTATTATTTTAATCTGGCAAACAGCAACTGCCGGTTCAAAGACTTTGCCTACTTTTTTAGTCAACTTTAAATACTTAAAATTTTATTTTTTATTCTAAAATTTGTTTTTTGTTTATAAAAAAGTGCAGTTGCTTTATTCCGCATTACTCATTCGTTTCGTGGTGTAGTTGTGTTGTCGTTTTCTTTTCTATTGTTTAATTGTTTTGTCGTTTTGCACAATTTTTTTATTTTTGCTTTTCTTTTTCTAAAATCATATTTAAACTTTAAACATTTTTTTTTATTTAAAGCGCAATTGGTTTGTTTTGCACTACTGGCAAGTAACCTTTTCGTGTTGTGTTGTCTTTTTTTTTTATTATTTTAATATTTCGTAGCTTTATCATTTTTCCCGTGCCTTTTTTTATTTTTCTTATATTTTGACCTTTTCTATTCATTTCTTAATATTAAATTTAAATATTTTTTTATTCTAAAAGTTGTCCTTACCGGATTAGAAGAAGCTTCAAGTTTGATCTTACACAGTATTGTGAGTAACTCTAATGTTTTGAGTCTTTTTGTTGCAGTTGACTGATTTTATCTATCGACTGTAATGGATTTATTAAACGAGTTTTTATCATGTTCGATTATTAGAAATTAACTAGTTTCTCTTGACCGGTGCAACACGAGAAGAAGGGTTCCCAAACGTTAAGTGATGTTTGGTTTGAGGGCTTAAACTACTATGGTTTTGGTTTAAATAATGTTTTCTCTAACAAAAAAAAATTAAATTTAAAAAGTTCTATTTTCTCTCACAAAATTTAAATTTTGGTTCCAATCATCTAATTTAAACTCTCAAACCAAACTACAATAAATTCCATAGAAAATGAAAGTGACTATTGCCACACATCAATTTTTAAGGGAGTATTTAATCTGAATTTGTTCCATAGAAAATGTCACTTGTGGCAGAAGGATTATTCTTATAGATTAAACAAATAATAAAGAGAACAAAAGATAAATTATGTAATGTTTAAAAAACCAACATGAAAAAATAGTTAGGCAGTCAGATGTAACATCGTGATTGTGTTCTAAAAAGTTGATTTTGGTTTGAGTTAAGAATACTCTACAACGAGTCATGATGAGGGAGCAGCTAGTACATTAATTTGACATGGAGATGGATTTGTGCCGACGAAAGTGTAGGGAGCCACTGGAATGGAATTGTTTAAGGGAA